>NW_028318084.1:90000-177500 GCF_062004578.1 Staurois parvus | reverse complement strand
ACTTCCTTTTTTTTTTATTCCAGACCTTTTAAAATGTATTTTTGCCAGGTGATCCTGTCGGTGACATACTTCACGTCTCAGGGTGACAACGCTTACTTACGGTACTGAGGGAGTATTAACCTAGTACAGGAAGTGTGTTAGAATTATAAAACACCTCCATATCTTTACATTTCTATATTATTGTGGGGGATGTTGGAGTTCACAGAATCGAATCAGGTAAGGCTGATATTACTATATAATATCTTATAGAACACTACAAAGTGCACAGGACAGGATCACTTTTTTTTTTTTATTTTGCACTGAACAAGCAGAAATAAAAATAAT
Source organism: Staurois parvus (assembly GCF_062004578.1). NCBI lineage: Eukaryota > Metazoa > Chordata > Amphibia > Anura > Ranidae > Staurois > Staurois parvus. Next base: position 177,176 of record NW_028318084.1, on the reverse strand, counting down.
TTCTATTAAATATATTTAACCAATTTAAAGATGAATAGCTAAAAACACCCTGCAGGTAGCAGAGGCGCACAGGTCACTGTAAAAATATGTATGAGAGAGCCATCAATTTCATGAAAGGGTAAGCTTAATAACCCATATATCAGGACTGTGGCTAGTCCCCCCCTTCAGACATGTGGGGATAGACACAGGCTCTACAGTGATAAAGAATGTTGGCAGATTGAGAGTGAATTGGATGGTACACATGTAAATAATCCTAGAATTAAAACTCAGTATTTAGTCAGGGTTCAAACTATATACGAAAATGTGTGAGAGAACAATCTGTAAAAACGTATTTTAAATAAGTTTGAGAATATCTTGAAATAATATACGCATAGCACAGGTCAGAAAAATGTAAATATTAGAAATACAAAGACAAAACACTTATCAAACAGATATAAAAATGTATACAATAAAATATATTTAACAGATTAACAGGGAGCAAATAAGAAGTTTAGTTAGGGTCTACTTACACTTTAAATCAGTGATTAACCTCCTTAGCGGTATTCCCGAGTGTAGCTCGGGGTAAAGTTTCAGTACCAAAAGCGGTAACCCCGAGCTACACTCAGGCTTACCATGCGGCGCTGCTCAGGGAGTCCCTGCAGCACTTACCTTGTCCTTCGCTCCCGCGATGTGTCCCCTGCAGCGTCCCCGGCCATCTCCTCCGGCCGATGCCGGCATCCGGCTTCTGTGTTCTGGTCCCTGTGACGTCGGGATGTACGGCGCCGGAACCGGCGGCAAATTTGAAATTTTTTAAAAATGTCATTTTTTTTTAAAATGATTATTACATAGTAAAACATTGCTGTTTCAATGCATTTCACATACATTTTGTCCCGAGTGCTTTGTCTGGCGCCCTGCCTGCATTTTGACTGTTCTTTCTGCCTGGAAACTTAGAAAAGTCCATGGTGTCCAAAAAGCGTCCCTTTAGGTCAAAAGCGGTTTTAGACCGGCTAGAGAACAGTGATAGTAAATCAGAACCACTTGCAGAATTGAGTGATAATGATTCGTGGGGGAAATTCGTCATCAGACACTGAAAACGATTCTGCGACTTTGCTCAGCGATGTGCGAATTTGCCTCTGTATTTCAAATTTCAGTGTTTTTGGTTTGATTATATTATTGAATTAAACTTATTATTATTATATTATTATTTTTTATGATTATTTATTAAATTATAATTTATGATTTCGTGTTTCAAGTTTTATCCTATCCGGGATGTTTACTAGACTCTTGTTCGGACAGATTTCAGTGAGTTATTCCTAAAAATTACAGCCTACAATAAAAAACTACATATTTCCATGCAAAAAAAATGGTACCGCTTTCAGCACAAAAAAATCGGAAATAATCAGACCGCCGAGGAGGTTAAAAAAATGTCATAACGGAGTGCTGGGCAATTTATATTATTAAGTCTATTGTAATTTTCAAACAGAAAGTCATGTAACTGCCTTGAAATAAAAGTTTATTAAAATATAAAGATTTTATATCAGCATTTGTAAATGAAAACAGTATATAAATACCTAAACATAAAAAAAAAAACAAAACAAAACAAAAAAACCTCAAAACGGTCATACGTCAAAGATTTGCAAAAGCAACGGTAGTTTGTATCATGAATGCAAAAGCAGCTTGAAGCAGGCTGATGCGGCATAGAAAACTCTCAACTGTTGCTGGTTAAGAAGCCTCTATCTTTATATGCAATTGTAATGCACCAGGTGGCCAAACTGCATTTAGCCATCATCACAAGCCCTAAAGATACTTCGATGCCTATTTAAAAGCTGAAAAAACGTGCAAAAAAGCAGTTGGTGTTTCCACCCACTACACGAATATTTGCCCCTGTTGAAAGCAAACATGTCAGCAGATTCTTGACATATGACATACTTCTAGCCACACCCATTTCTGGCACACACTTGATGTTTTTAAAATTAAAGATTAAGATACTCTGTGTTTTTTACCTTTATAGGAAGTGCCAAGAGGAGTAACAAAAACACCACGTGAGTACTTTTTTAACTGGTCTTCCAAAACAATAACCTGTAAAGAAAATAAAGTTCAGGCTCAATAAAAGGGTAAACTACTCTAAAAATCTATCTAAAAAATATATTTACATGGCTTAAAGTTGTAATATCATATACAGTACAGTACAAATGTCTTTTACTTTTTAAATTTTGAGGTATATAGTATAAATCCTACATGAGCCAAATTAGAATGGGGAAACCATAAGCAGTGTTTAACAGCTTCCATACCGGGCACTTTTACCCCCTTCCTGCCCAGGCCAATTTTCAGGTTTTAGCGCTCTCACACTTTGAATGACAATTGCGCGGTCATACAACATTGTACCCAAACTAAAATTTTATTATTTTGTTCACACAACTAGAGCTTTCTTTTGGTGCTATTTAATCACCGCCGGGGTTTTTATTTTTTGCTAAATTAACAAAAAAAGAAGATTGAAAATTTAGAAAAAAAAACATTTTTTTTGTTATAAACGTTTGCAAATAAATAATTGTTCTTCATAAATTTAGGCCAAGATGTATTCTGCTACATTTCTTTGGTGAAAATAACCCAAATCAGTATTTATTAGTCTGTAGGAAAGTTATAGAGTTCACAAACTATGGGATATATCTGAAAATTGATCAATCCTGAAGTACTGACAGCCAATCTCATTTCATGAGGTCCAAGAATGTCAGAACAGTACAGATATCCTCCAAATGACCCCTTTTTACAGAGTAGACAGTCCGACGTACTTCATAAGAGGCATGGCGAGTTTTTTGAATTTGTAATTTTTTTGTCATAATTTTTCGTAAAATGAAGAAATTGAAAAATAAATTTTCACAATTATTTTTTTTACATACCATCACCAGTGCAGTACAGCGTCATCATATAACTGGTGTGGCGGTGATCAGGGACACTGACTGGTGACAGTATGAGAAAAAAAATAATTTTTTTTTCCAATTTTCTATTTTTTTTTTAAATTATTTTTTATTAAGTTGTTTCTCTTTAAGATTTTTTTTTTTTTCATATTACACTATGACCACCAAAGTAGTATAATGTTACCATAGTAACAATGTACTACTTTGGGGAAGTGATCAGTATTTTGATTGTAATTCGATTGATTATAGCAAAGAATTTATTTGCTATAAGCAAGCATTTAACTGAATGAAATCGATTCATTCAAGTTTTTTTTGTTGTGATTAGCTGTGATTGGCCATGGCTAATCACATGACACAGATGGGCTTTGACTGGCCCAGCCTGTGCATGTGATCGCTGTGACCATTCACAGCTAGACACACTTGTATACAATGGATGGCATGAAAGGAAGCCATCCATTGTATATAACTGTCATGTGACCTGCTGTGATTGGTCACAGCAGGTCACATGGTACGGGCAAAGGTGTCGGTACACAAATATGTCATAGGTCGTGTCCGAGGTACACAGCCGGTGACAGATCTTGCCACAACGCGGCCCTGCGGGCATGCGCGTTCCAGGAAGAACGCCATATGGTGTCCTACCGGAGGGACGAAGTGTTCACCCGGCCCCCATTTGGCCATAGACCGAGTGGCAACTGGTTACAGCTGTTTTCACACTGGTCAGTTTTTGTTCATTTTTTCAGTAAAGAAAAAAAAAGTGGAAGAAAAGCAAAAGAAAATGCATCCCTTTAAATTGAACTATTTACACCTGAACAAAAGCATCAAAAACAGATCCATCTGAACGCCCACTTAAACACGCACCAAACTTGTGCCAAAAATTCAGCAAGCAGGGCTTTTAAAAACGCAACTGACCAGTGTGAAGAGTTCCATAGAATTTAAAAGGATACACTTTTTCTTCTTCTTTTCTTCCCACTTCACTGATACGTTTTTAATGTGCTTTTGTTCAGGGTAGAAGAGATCCATTTAAAGGGATGCAGTTTTCTTCCACTTTTCTCCCCCCACCCGCACTTTTTTATTTTTTTTTTTAACTGAACAAGTGAACAAAAACTGATGTAGGAAAGCAGCCTTATGGAAATTTCTTATATATCAAAAACTAGGCAAGCTATACAATTACTGATTCATGACCAGCAAAGTTATCCATCTGGAATAATAATCAAGTTCAGTAAAGTTAAATGTTTCAATTCTGTAAAATAAAATGAAACCCCTCTGCACCTTTTCTTTAAACTCTTGTACGTTGAGTTTTGCTTCATTTAGTAACGTGGTTCTCTCTGCCAGCTGTACCTATAGAGAGAAAGAAAAATGCATCTGATCAACAGAGTTTAGTATTTAGATTACTGTATCTGGGTGTATGTTACCTCATATATACATATAAGTCTCGGCATCAGAGACTCCGCTCTCTCCTGGATCTCCTCCTATCTCTCCCAACGCTCCTTCAGTGTTACCTATAACGCTACCACCTCCCCCTCTCTGTTGGGGTCCCCTAAGGCTCTGTCCTTGGGCCCCTTCTCTTCTCCATCTACACCTCCTCCCTTGGCCAACTGATACACTCCCACGGCTTCAACTATCACCTCTATGCTGATGACACGCAAATTTACCTCTCCACCCCTCACCTCACCCCTTCAGTCTCTGCCCGTATCACCCACCTACTGAATGACATATCAGACTGAATGTGGCTCCACTTCCTCAAACTGAACCTTTCAAAAACCGAGCTCCTAATTTTCCCCCCAGCCCGCGCCCCCCCCCCACCCTCTCCATCACGACCAACAACGCCACCATCAGTCCCACCCCACAAGCCAAAGTCCTAGGTGTCACTCTAGATTCAAACCTGTCCTTCCAACCCCATGTCCAATCGCTAGCAAGCTCATGCAGGCTCCACCTCCGCAACATCTCCAAAATACGTTCGTTCCTCACCCCAGACACTACTAAACAACTCGTTCATTCCATTATTATCTCACGCCTGGACTACTGCAACTCCCTCCTCACCGGCCTACCTCATCACAGACTATCCCCGCTTCAGTCAATCCTGAACTCAGCGGCGAGACTCATCCACCTCACCAACCGCTCCGCATCCTCCACCCCCCTCTGTCATTCCCTCCACTGGCTCCTGATTGCCCAACGCATCAAATTCAAACTACTAACATTGACATACAAAGCCATTCATAACGCTGCCCCAAACTACCTCACCGACCTGATACCCAAATACCACCCAACCCGTAATCTTCGCTCCTCACAAGACCTCCTACTTTCTAGCTCCCTGGTCTCCACCTACCACGCCCGACTGCAGGACTTCTCCAGGACTTCCCCCATCCTCTGGAACTCACTATCCCAATCCATCAGACTGTCACCTACCCTCCTCACCTTTAGGCGCACCCTGAAAACCCATCTCTTCAGGGAAGCCTACCCCACCATCATCTAACTGCCGATCTCCTCCACTCCTCCTACCACTCCATCCCCCACAGCTATCTCCTCCTGTACCACTTTCCACTCCCTCCTAGATTGTAAGCTCGAAAGAGCAGGGCCCTCGATCCCCTCATGTATTGTATTGTTACTGTCTTGTCTCATGTTCTGTCCCCCACTATAATGTACAGCGCTGAGCAAACCTTTTGGCGCTATATAAATACTGTATAATAATATATTAACATAAATGTAAAAGGAGAATAACTTGTGTAATGGAGATAACTAAAACATCTGAAAATTGGTGCTAAACTTTGTATACTACAATCTACAGCTCCACACACAGTGGTATGAAATGCATCAAGACTTTTGATGTCCATGTCGTCTGTTGATTTGAATAAATAGCTTGTTTGCTTTGATATTGGGTGTGACAGATCTTTTTGGTAAAAAGTAATACATAGTCATTGTATGTCCAGTTCTGATTTTTGAGCAGCCCAAAACATGGGGCAAAGGCTATATCTTTGGCCTAGGTGTATACAGTGCTTTTCTTCAGAAAGAAGGTAAATATTTACATTATTCTTTGCTATAAGAGATGGGGATGAGGTTTATTTAAACGTGTACATTCCTTTCAAATGTATGTTTCATCATAATGTATACTAAGCTTTAATAGATCGGCTGTCATGCAAAAATAAGCCAGTGGATGGTGCTGTATCATTACAAAGAATCTCAGAAGAACAGTGGATAAAATTGACATTATGGAGGCAATACATTGCTTCACATAGGCACATGCTTATAAAATAGTGAATAAGATTTTCAAAAAACATTCACTGGTGGTGAATCCATCATTGGCATTTAAAACACATGCACCCCTAAGATTCAACTGCAGTGATTCTTGGGGACATGTCAGATTTCCTGCTTTAGAAATATACTCCTTATTGTCTCACAATTAAATATCTGTGAGTGATTTTAATCATGTTGAAGGTAGTAAAAGATGAGATTACAAAATGAACAAAAAGTTTAGTATACTTAGGCCATTCGTGTGGTAAAAACTATAGGAGAGCAAAGTACATTACAATACATTCTGATAAAAATGTTGACTTTGTGGACGTTAAAGTATTGTTTCCCAGGAGAAAGGCTTACTGGACATAAATGCACAAGTAATATACAGCTTTAAAGTGTTACTAAAGGCAAAAATCTTTTTTTTTTTTTTTAACAAACATGTTATACTCACCTGCTCTGTGCAGCTGTATTGCACACAATGCCCTGACCCTCCTCTTCTTGGTTCCCCCGCTGGTGATTCTGGCTCCTCCTCCTCTTTGTGTGTCCCCATAGCAAGCTGTTTGCTATGGGGACAAGTGCTGCGTGCTCGCTCCCGACCAGTGTATCTACGGAGCCAAGTTCCAAAGACACACACACAGTGGGACTTAGCCCCCCACCACCACTTCCTCTTCACCGCCCTTGATTGACAGCAGCCAGAGCCAAAGGCCAAATGCATTAACCACTTGAGCGCCAGAGGATTTACCCCCCTTAATGACCACGCCTCTTTTTGCTACTCAGCGCTGCACTAATTCAACTGATAATTGCGCGGTCATGCAATGCTGCAACCAAACGAAATTTCCGTCCTTTTTTTCACACAAATAGAGCTTTCTTTCGGTGTAATTTGATCACCTGTGCGCTTTTTATTTTTCACGCTATAAACAAAAAAAGGCCAAAAATTTTGAAGAAAAATATTATTTTTTATTTTCAGCTATAAAAAATATATAGTAAACTCAAAGTTAGTTATAAATTTAGGCCAAAATGTATTCTGCTCCATGTTTTTGGTAAAAAAAATCCCAATAAGTGTATATTGATTGCTTTGTGTGGAAGTTATAGCGTCTACAAACTATGGTATAGATACTGCAATTTACGCCATTTTTTTGCTATACAGCGCTGCGCTAATTTAACGGACAATTGCGCGGTCATGCAATACGGTACATAAATGAAATTTACATCTTTTTTATCCCCACAAATTGAGCTTTCTTTCAGTGGTATTTGATCGCCTGTGCGGTTTTTATTTTTTGCGCTATAAAAAAAAAAAAGCCTGACAATTTTGAGGGAAAAAAAAAACAATATTTTGGACTTTTCGCTATAAAACATGTCCAGTAAAAAAAAATGCAAAAATCAAATTTAGTCATAAATTTCTGCCAAAATGCATTCTGCGACATGTCTTTGCTAAAAAAAAAAACCCAATACGTGTAAATTAATTGGTTTACTTGAAAGTTATAGCATTTACAAATGGCGGGAAAGATACTGGGATTTTTAGGGGTTTTTTTATACGAATAATGGCAGCGACCAGCGACTTGTGGCGGGACTGCGGCGGACATTCTGACATTGGGGGGTACTGACTTGGGGTCACTGACATCCCCAAAAACACTAATACAGTGATCAGTGCAAAAAAAAAAAACGGACATTCTACGAATGGCACTGGGGAGGAAGGGGTTAACTTTATTTTGCAGGGAAGGGTTATAGGAGTGAGGGGAGTGTTTTACTAGGGGGCGGGGGGTGTACTGGACGGGACAAGGCTGATCGAGAAAGAGAAACTGTTCTTTCTCGCTCAGCTCATCCTCGAGCTGTCAGGGAAGTGACAGACAGCACAGCTACTGCAGCTGTGCTCTCTGTCACTGATTGCCGCCGATCGCCGGGACATAGCCGCTAAGGAGCGGCTGTGACCCGGCGACTGACATCTGCGGCGGTGATCCGCGGGACAAATAGGGCGGCAGCGCGCCTCGCGCGCGCCCCCTATTTGTTTACAAAACACACGTTTTAAAATGTGGTTTTGCCTGTGAGTGCCGCCCTGCCGCCGTATATGTACAGTGTCTGGGCGGCATGCGGTTAAGGTAAAAAACGTTTTTAGGTTTAGTATCACTTTAACTTATATGGGTGAATTCATTCTATTCTGAAGTAAAATCAACCATCCATTACTTAAAGTGATTCTTAAGTCTACATCTTTTTCCCTAATTGCATTCTCTGCATTAAGGAACAAAACTACTTCTCCTACCCACCCCCATCACTTACCTGGCTCCTGTCACCGCTCCAGTGCTTTCTCTGCTGTAGCACAGCTCCTCTCATTTCCTGGTCTCACAGGAGACACTGAGAGCAACTGCTGCATAGGCTCCTGCTGCTGTCAGTCAAACTCCTGTGTGGAGGGAGCAGTGGCTTGCCTTACTGGCACTGTGTGTTTCTATAGACGCAAACAACCCAGCTTAGTAAAGCAAGCACCTAGGGAGCAGCAGAGGTTCCGATGATCAATTTGGCTGGAGATACTGAGTGCCGGATGGGGCACTTTGACACTGTGAGTGGACACTGCATATTTAATGGTTTATATATTTAAATAAGTTTGTTGCACAATTACACATCTCTGTGGATCTCTTGCCCTTCTGTCTGAGCTACATGTTTATGGTGATAGTACAGAGTGCCTGCGATTTCCCTGAAGTGGTAGAATGTTGAATACCTGCTTAACACAAGGTGCATATTGACCTACTTAATATTAAGAGGTCAACTGCATCTGGTAAGTAAGCACATTTGGGGGGAACTCAAGGCACACGTGTGGAGGGAGGATTGAAGCAGCACATCATTTATTTGGGGAGCAGGGGCGGACTGACAACTCATGGGGCCCCCGGGCAATAGGGGATCATGGGGCCACTGTGTCTTTGCCCAAACTCAAAAAAGCCTATGAAAAAGGTACCGGGGGCATCTCATGGGGCCCCCTACTGACCCCGGACCCTCGGGCAGTGACCAAGTTTCTAAATGGTCAGTCCGCCCCTGTTGGGGAGCACAATCACAAATTTTTTTTTGGAGTACCCAATATTGACTGGATCACTTAATATTGATTAAGTCTTAAGTATATATTTTTAAAGGGGACTCATGTGCACAGTTTGATCAATGCAGTGTTTCTCAACTCCAGTCCTCATGGACCCCCAACAGGTCATGTTTTCAGGATTTCCATTATTTTGCACAGGTGATTTGATCAGTTTCACTGCCTTAGTAATTACCACAGCTGTTTCATCTGAGGGAAATCCTGAAAACATGACCTGTTGGGGGTCCATGAGGACTGGAGTTGAGAAACACTGGATCAATGGTTTATGGATTGCATAATTTGAATGTCATATTGATTTAAAGCACTGGTACACTTGGGGGAAGAAAAATGTGTGTATTTCACAGGGATTCAATTTTATTTAGTTATTTTAATTCAATCATAGCACATTGTGACAAGCAGCGCTGCTTTTTATTTCTCAGATTCATGTACCTGTCTGTAACAGGTTCACGAATTGGGAGCAAGCATTGACACTTTCAGTGTCGGTGCTCCAGTGGGATTCTAAAAGGGTGTCTTTGACACACTTTATTAATTCCCCCAAATGTCTTTTAGATCTACCAAACGTATGTAGTAGAAACCCTACCTAAACAATCAATGACATTTTAATCCATGCAAGTAGGCTTTCATACTACATATTTATTGGTAGTTCTAAAGATGATTAGAAATCAAATTGCAATGTATATGACCAGCTTCAGACAGTTTCATTTAGTTTATACCTCCAGGTTATTGAATTCTTCGATATATTTTATATTACATTGTTTCCAACCGCTCCATCTCCACCACCCCCCTCTGCCAATCCCTCCACTGGCTTCCGATTGCGCAGCGGATCAAATTCAAAATCCTAACGCTGACGTACAAAGCCGTCCACCATACTTCCCCGTACTACATCACTGACCTAATATCCAAGTACCACCCAACACGCACACTCCGCTCCTCACAAGACCTCCTTCTCTCTAGTTCCCTGGTCTCCTCCTCCCATGCCCGCCTCCAGGACTTCTCCAGGGTGTCACCCATCCTCTGGAACTCCCTGCCCCAACCCATCAGATTATCACCTACTCTCCTCTCCTTTAGACGCACCCTGAAAACCCATCTCTTCAGGGAAGCCTACCCCACCCCCTGCTAACCTGCCGACCTCCTCCACTCTTCCTACCACTCCATCCCCCACAGCTATCTCCTCCTGTACCACTATCCCCTCCCTCCTAGATTGTAAGCTCCAAGGAGCAGGGCCCTCAATCCCCTCATGTTTTGCATTGTATTGGTATTGTTCTGTCACATGTTCTGTCCCCCTTTGTAATGTACAGCGCTGAGCGAACTATTGGCGCTTTATAAATACTGTATAATAATAATAAGCATCAAAATAATAAAATAAATAAATTCCCACTGTCAAAATATTAAGCCTGACTATCCTCTGTTTCTCTGCTTGTCTCCAAGAGACATATTCCATGGTAAGTTTATACCATCCTGTGTTTTTACAGAGATCCAATCCTGCAAGCATGTTTGCAGGGAGGGAAGGGGGGAGGTTAAGAAGGTGTGATTCAGCCATAAAAACACATTATAACATAATTCTTATAATTATAACGTAACCCAAAAAAATGTTCTATAATATATTACCTGAAGATCTTCAGAATTTGGTTCCTACAATGGAAAACAGAAAATGTTTTTACAAGAGATCACATTTGAAACATGTAACTATTTGTATCCTTGTTTACATTTTTTCCGATGAAATACATTCAGAAAAGGAGACAAAACTCTGGCATCTAAGAGCAAGTACTCAATTTCCAGTACACTCAAATATTGAAAAGAAATCAGGAAACTATCCAAAGCCTTTAGTAACATCTATCTAATATATTCTTATCTATACATCAGTCCATCTGTCTACCATCGCAATCAATCTTTCTATTCAATTAGCCATAGCAATCTACCTATTCTTTTTTTTTTTTGTTTTTAAATTGCATATACCTTTAGTTACCTAAATTGTACTTTAGTTAGCTGAGCGGGAGGTCTGTCCATGAGTAAGGAGTAATAAGTAGAAATAAGATGTGTGTGATTAGATGAAAGAAGTGCACGCTCCAGTTTAGAATTAAACGCACCTCCTGGAGCCCCAGCTGCGCCTCTGCCGCATGGCGTAATTTTGAGAACCTAAAGTGACACCCAGGGGGATATGTAGCTGTCTCTGCAATTGTATAAAAGTTTTAACTATGCCCCCTTGATATAATTGATGAAGATAGATTAAACCGTACCTAGCCCAATGCAGAGTATCTGGTAAGTCGTAGAAGTGTGGCAAACGGGGATTAAACCATAATAGGTGGTTGGTGGAACAGAGGTGCTTGGCTTCATCTAAAATACTTAAGCAATGGTTGTAAAGGCTCCGTCCTCGGGCCCCTTCTCTTCTCCATCTACACCTCCTCCTTTGGCCAACTCATACACTCTCACGGCTTCAACTACCACCTGTATGCCGACGACACACAAATCTATCTCTCAATCCCCCACCTCACCCCCTCGGTCTCCGCCCGAATCACACACCTACTGAGCGACATATCTGACTGGATGTCGCTCCACTTCCTTAAACTAAACCTCTCCAAGACCAAGTTTCTTGTCTTCCCCCCAGCCCAGACACCACCCCCCATTGACTTCTCCATCATGTCCAACAACGCCACCATCAAACCCGCCCCGCAGGCCAGAGTACTTGGTGTCATTCTGGACTGCAACCTATCCTTCCAGACCCAAGTCCAATCTTTAACAAACTCGTGCAGACTCCACCTCCGCAACATCGCCAAAATCCGCACGTTCCTAACCCCAGAAACCACTAAACAGCTCATCCACTCCCTCATCATATCACGACTCGACTACTGCAACTCCCTCCTCACTGGCCTGCCTCGCCGCTGGCTATCCCCGCTTCAGTCGATCCTGAATACGGCAGCCAGACTCATTCACCTTTCCAACCGCTCCATCTCCGCCACCCCCCTCTGCCAATCCCTCCACTGGCTTCCGATTGCACAACGGATCAAATTCAAAATCCTAACACTGACGTACAAAGCTGTCCACCATACTGCCCGAACTACATCACTGACCTAATATCCAAGTACCGCCCAACACGCACACTCCGCTCCTCACAAGACCTCCTTCTCTCTAGTTCCCTGGTCTCCTCCTCCCATGCCCGCCTCCAGGACTTCTCCAGGGTGTCACCCATCCTCTGGAACTCCCTGCCCCAACCCATCAGATTATCACCTACTCTCCTCTCCTTTAGGCGCACCCTGAAAACCCATCTCTTTAGGGAAGCCTACCCCACCCCCTGCTAACTTGCCGACCTCCTCCACTCTTCCTACCACTCCACCTCCCACAGCTATCTCCTCCTGTGCCACCATCCCCTCCCTCCTAGATTGTAAGCTCGAAAGAGCAGGGCCCTCGAACCCCTCCTGTATCGCATTGTATTGGTATTGTTCTATCACATGTTCTGTCCCCCTTTGTAATGTACAGCGCTGATTGAACTATCGGCGCTTTATAAATACTGTAAAATAATAAAGGCAAAGAGGCTTTCAGAGTTACCGTACCTGTGGAAGTGTTAATCTGTAAATAAGATTACCCAATGTCTCAAATGAAGAAACCACTGCCGTTACGGACGCAGTGGCTGCGTTGCTCTGTTTAGGGAAAAGCCACCAATTGGATATAAACTAATTGGGCAGCATAATAATAAAGACGCAAATTAGATAAATGGTATACCCACCCCCACCCCCCCTGGAGAAAGGAAGCTGCAAAGTTTCCAAAGAAAGTCTGGGTACCTTAGGATGACAAAGGATGGTAGTGAGAATTGAGTCAATTCCTGGAAGTAATGTTTGTAAACATATACCAGGGAATTAGCAAGAATATAAAAACATTTTGGCAGGAAGACCATTTTGAACAGCTTAACACAAACAATCTACCTATCCACTCAGCCAATTCATTCTAAACATGCTTCAAATAATATAATTTTTGGATTGTATTTAATGCCGGCCATACGTGGATCGAAATCTGGCTGGCTCAGAAGGACCAGCCTGTTGGAAAAGTATAGAGAGAAAACAGGTGGCGCACACACCTAGTGCATTATCCACACCTAGTGCAAACCTTGGATAATGCACTAGGTGTGTGCGCCACCTGTTTTCTCTCTATCCAGTGGCTGATTTCCCCATCTGAGGAGGGCTGCACCCCTGGAACATTTCCTTTGGTTGTCGCTGTCCTGGTACCCTTGGCTTCCCTTTTGGCTGTGCATATCCTGAGGCGCTGGAGAGTACATGCGATATCCGGTTCTGTTGGAAAAGTATAGCTGACAATAGCTCAGTGGGAGTGATTCCTCCATCGACCTTGAGTGTGTGGATTGGGAAACCAGGTAATTTTTTTTTTTTTTTGTTCATCCCGCTAGTTGTACAAAAAATATAACTTTTGTATGGGTTACCGGCTTGTCTCCTTTCAGTAATTTCATAGTAATGTTCTTGCTCGTTAACATGAAGGCCTGTTCTCAATCCCTTTCTGTAAAAACTGTAGGTCACTTATCCATGGCTGAATATAACAAAACTGATTATGCACAAACTGTGTATTGTTTACCTCTGCCTCCTCCTCTTGCCTCTTGGATAACTCTTCCTGTAATTGCAACAGCTTTTCTTGTAGTTCTGTCACTTTTCCTGTCATTTCTTCTTCTCTTGCCTAGTGTTATAACAGATAAGGTCAACTGTGTTTTTTTAGGCAAACTGATTAAACATTTTTTAAAAAGTGGAAAACATTTTAAAGAGACTCTGTCCCAAAAAAAAAAAAAATTTGAACTCAAAAGTTCCCTACACCTTCCCAGTGCACAATGTCTGTGGCATTCACTTTGATGAGTGTCAGGAGCTTGTGATCCTTGTCACACAATCCTTTCTCCAATCACCATCACTACGGAGAACTGTAGTGACATAAGGGACGGTAAGGAGGCACAGGGCGCATTGAAGACACAGGTATACAACACTTCTCAAAGTGTTAAACGCCAATCAGTCTTTTGAAGGCTACATTATCTGGGAAGGAGGGGGAACCAAGAAATATGGGCCACCAAAGAGTATAATGGCTCTTCTTTTGCAGGATACTGTGTGTATGACATCTGTAGAGACTGACTCTTTAAAATATTGTAATCACAAGAGACATTTAAAAAAAGCATAAAGAAAAAAAAACGGAAAACAAAACAAAAATTAAATTAAACCAGAACACAAAGACACAGCAAAGAAAATAGATATTTTAAAAAGTTAGAGATGGCATAAAACTAAGAGGAAGATTTTTTGCCCAAGCGATGGCCATTTATTATTGAGCCATCCTGTTGAAGTACGGTCACAGTATCAAGAAAGCCTCCCCCACAACCACTATACCAGACTTCCATTGCTCAGACAAAACAAAGCAGTAGTTATTACGCAGTGATCCCTTAGATAGATGATCCAAATTAAATGTTTCCAGAAGCTAGGATGTACAAGGTAACAGCAGTTGCAGCATACACCACCGTACAGGGAGATGGGTAGCACACAGCTAGACACAAGATTAAGCATTGTGAAAACACAATTGGTGACATAATTTATTGCAGACAGAACATATACCACTAGATGCCTGGCAGTTGAGGGGCATTAGCACCATCTCTAAAGGAAACCGCAAGTCTAGAGTCATCTGTGCCCACAAAAAAAGTGTCACTTCGCTTTCTAGGACAAATAATGAAAACATTTTTAAAATGTATCTACACAGTCCCATTCCAAACATCAACTGCATTACAATTACAATATTCCTACATTTTTGAACATCTACACTGGAAAAATTTAACAGCACTTTTCAAAAAAGGCAGAGCCACAGGTCGAGAGAGAGAAAACAGGTGGCGCACACACCTAGTGCATTATCCAAGGTTTATTGTAGGAGTGAAAGAATAATAAAAACATACTCACAGACGAAGCATGTATCTAAAGAGCATAGAAAAATGACAATGGCCACAACGGCAGGCAAGGTGTTCTCACTGTCAGTGCGGTCAAATGGCTGACGTGTTTCGGGGACGAATTTCTTTCCTCAGAGCTGATGACCAACCTCTGATGCTGATGTATGATGAATGGAAAGTAAGAGCCTTGCTGTTGAGAGGCATCAACAGCAAGGCTCTTACTTTCCATTCATCATACATCAGCATCAGAGGTTGGTCACAGCTCTGAGGAAAGGGATTCATTCCCGAAACGCATGTGCGCCACCTGTTTTCTCTCTATCCAGTGGCTGATTTCCCTGTCTGAGGAGGGCTGCACCCCTGAAGCATTTCCTTTGGTTGTCGCTGTCCTGGTACCCTTGGCTTCCCTTTTGGCTGTGCATATCCTGAGGCGCTGGAGAGTACATACGAGAGCCACAGGTCGGTTGAAGTTATCAGCAATTGTAATTTCTGTGTATAAAATGAACAGGAGGCCTCCAACATCAACATTTCTGAACATTTTCTTACCACCAGCTGATGAAGTGATTTTCTGAGCCTAAAGAAAGTTTGTTTAAGAAAATTCAACCCTACTGTTGCATTATTCTCATGATAAACTTAAATCTAAAAAGGAAGTGGACACACCCAAATGCCACCTCAGACTCCAAGGGAGACCTCAAATGCAGAGACAATGTCCACTTATACAACTGTTTCATCGTCCACCAAATACTAGCTTTGCTAGGGTGTTTTTTTTTTGTTTTGTTTTTTTAAAGGTTTTCAGAAAGTCATTACATGGGTAGTCAGTGAGTTGATCTCACCCAAATGTCAGAACAGGTGGCACACTCCCTTTGACAATGTGCAAGCGCACGAAACGCGTTAGGGAGGTGCCCTATATACCTTGTGACGTCACACTACACGGCCCCTGTGGACAGCCGGCGGCCATTTTTGGATTTCCCACTACTTAGCTACCTACTACAGCATGTGAGTAGCATACCTGATGTTTGTCTATTTTACCCCTGTGGATAATAAAAATACTACACTATCAGTATTTTCTGGCTCGTTACTCCTGAGCCCCCCCCCCCCTCCTTCAAGGCATATTGGGATGATCTGATGGCCACATTGAGAATGAGGAATCTCCCCCTGCTGGTGAGACGTGTACACATCCCCTGGTACCTGGAGTCCTAGAGGTTGTGATTTCTGCCCAGCTGTTGCAGGCCAGATGACCTTTCTCAGTGATCCAGTTTCAACAGGCAGATGACCAGGAGTTGGTTAACACTCAAATGCGCATTACCATTGCGCTTTCTGGTTAGTGCAATCTACACTCATCTCTGTGGGACAAATAAGGTCACAAAAGTCACTAATTTCTTCACCATTGTTCTTTGAGATTTGACACAATGCACTGCAAGAACACTCTTGCTGAAGATTTCTAGTCACCTTTTTCACAATATTTGGACATTTTAGATATCGCCAGATCTACGTTATGATTAAGTGATGTTCACAATACCATTTTTTGATTAGACACACTATATGATTATATGTATGTATTATGGAATTATAATAGCGCTGCATGTTTTTGTTTGATATATGATCTCACCCAAATGCCACCTCAGACTCGAAGGGAGACCTCAAATGCAGAGACAATGTCCACTTAAACAACTGTTTCATCGTCCACCAAATACTAGCTTTGCTAGGGTGCTTTTTTTTTTTTGTTTTTTTTAAAGGTTTTCAGAAAGTCATTACATATGTAGTCAGTGAGTTGATCTATGGGCTTTGTTATTAAAAAATATATATCTGGTTTGAAGTCATTTGCCAGAAATAAATTCTATGTTGAGGAAAGTACCACTTTCTCCAAGTTTTTAATCAATGTTTATGTAACTGTCAACCAATCTAAAAAGCGTATAAAAAGTTGTCTCTATCAAATTTTAGAAAAGGAAGAGTATACATCAAACAATATCAGTATGCTTTAACAGGAAAGTACATAAGGAAAGATACTGGACTATAATAAAGTAGTAAAAGTTTTTATCTATAGAATGTGTTGTAAGAAAATTGGGATGAAACTTCACAACATGCACAACACAGGTACCTCTTGAGCAATCAGAAGTAAACTGTTCCAATAAATGGAGTACAGCTTTATGTGACTGGTAAACATTCTTTTCAATTCCTGAAAGGTACATTTTGAAATTCAAAATTTTAGCATACAACTAAATTATGATAATGAAGAACAATTATTTAAAGATCTGAGAGTTGCTTACAGGTGTCCCAAATATGCCAACAATGGTAAATGGTGTGCTGGCACTTAAAAAGCATTGGAAAATCTAATGTGGCTATGTTTGAAAAATCAGTCATAAATGTAAGCTTTTTACTTGCTGTAAATCGCTTTTCCATTTTTTTTCTGCATAATTAATCCATGTGCACTGCTAGGTATATTCATTGCAGTAGCTGTAGTGATGTTGGATGAATCTACTCCTGGGTCCCAACAAATAATTTCCCACTAATATTTTGCCAGTTTCAACTGATAAATCTATAGGACTCAACTAAATTCTCCCACACTTTGCCATGATACTAGTTGGATGTATAGTATATGATCTCAAGACAGGATCAAATAGCTGTACAATAATTTTAAAAGTGAATTCCGCACCATTGGCCTTTTGTAACCACTATCAACATCTCATAAACATAAAGAACTAGCTAGAAGTACATCTTCCCAAATCTGATAATTCACATATGGATTTATTTTGTTCAGCCTGCAGCCCATTCTGTTCTGGCATTCTGATCACTGGCTGTCAGGATACCAAACCAATGACTACATTTGATGCTGTCTTTGGATAAAATGAAATATTGATTAATGTCTTTGACTGAGCAGGAGTCAAAGGAAGTAGTTCAAAGATATTTAGGTAGGGTGATATTGTCCAAGGAGGGACTAATACAAATGAGGTACCTCCCTGGGATATACTACATTCAACATTACCTGAGTAGTATTCACAAACTGACAATTTAAGTGCTACTTTGCTTCTGTTTATCAGGAATTGCCCCTGCAGTTGAAGATTCTGGTTGGAAACTGCAACCTTTGTTATGCCTTTGCCCTGCCACAGCCTGCCACTCAAAGGGGAATCAATATTTCTGATTCCCCTTTGAATAATTTTTTACGTTTATTAGGGATTGTAGAAACTAGCTTTGGGCCTATATCCAAAAAAATTTCCCGGAGACTTGTGTCAGAAAAGAAGTTCAGTGAAGTGTTAGATCTGCGTTTTCACAATAAACTGTACATATACAAACTCACAATGCAAATAAACATTTAATGCATGGCAAAAGATTCATAGAGCACTACCTGTACTTAACCTCCTTAGCGGTTTCCCTGAGTGTAGCTCGGGGTAAAATTTGAGTACCAAGAGCGGTAACCCCGAGCTACACTCGGGCTTACCATGCGGCGTTGCTCAGGGAGTCCCTGCAGCACTTACCTTGTCCTTCGCTCCCACGATGTGTCCCTTGCAGCGTCCCCGACCATCTCCTCCGGCCGATGCCGGCATCCGGCTTCCGTGTTCCGGTCCCTGTGACGTCGGGACGTACGGGCGCCGGAACCGGCGGCAAATTTGAAATTTTACAAAAAATTTCATTTTGTGCTGTCATTGCTGTGTCAATGCATTTCACATACATTTTGTCCCGAGTGCTTTGTCCGGCGCCCTGCCTGCATTTTGACTGTTCTTTCTGCCTGGAAACTTAGAAATGTCCATGGCGTCCAAAAAGCGTCCCTTTACGTCAAAAGCGGTTTTAGACCAGCTAGAGAACAGCGATAGTAAATCAGAACCACTTGCAGAATTGAGTGATAATGATTCGTGGGGAAATTTGTCATCAGACACTGAAAACAATTTTGCGACTTTGCTCAGCGATGTGCGAATTTGCCTCTGTATTTCAAATTTCAGTGTTTTTGGTTTGATTATATTATTTAATTAAATTTATTATTATATTAATATTTTTTATGATTTATTAAATTATAATTTATGATTTTGTGTTTCAAGTTTTATCATCCCCGGGATGTTTACTAGACTCTTGTTCGTACAGATTTCAGTGAGTTATTCCTAAATATTACAGCCTACAATAAAAAACTACATATTTCCATGCAAAATAATGGTACCGCTTTCAGCACAAAAATTTGGAAAGAATCATACCGCTGAGGAGGTTAAAAAAGCAGCACATCAGTAGAAGCATGTTGCAAGGGTATTTTAGGTGTGATCTATACAAATACTGTAGTAAGTTGTAAATATTCTTGTTTTTTTATACCTCAAAGGTGATAGAGATGCAGTCCATATATGACAGAAGAGACTGTTCAACTAAATTTGCAAAAGTTTGGAGGATGTGCATTGCAACACCTCTTACTGCCCAAAGTGTATTACCACATTTACAGCCAAATTTGGATAACACTTACAATATATTTGTTACGTTTCCATGACCATAGCACAGCTGGTTACCCTTTTAACTGCTTTTTACTTGCTTAAAAATCCTTAATGCTCTCCCTGCTTTGCAATATATAAGAGGGAGCTATAGAGTAGTGCAGTTCTTCAATTTCAGCTGAAAACTAGATTTGATATGGTCTGTCTTAGTGACTAACAACGTAAAGCCCACCTCCAACTAACACTTTTTAAGCAGTTGCAGCGACCTCTGTTGTCTATTTTTGTTCTGCATCTGTGATGTAGTTTACATTTTATCTTTATAGATTGCATTTCCCTTTAGATCAGTGGTTCTCAACCTTCCTAATGCCGCGACCCTTTAATACAGTTCCTCATGTTGTGGTGACCCCCAACCATAAAATTATTTACCCAGTAATTATAATTCATGAAGTGTCGTTTTACCTCCAATACTGCTGCTTTCTACACAGTAGCTGCTTTCTACACAGTAGCTGCTCTTTACACATCGGAAATATGTGTTTTCCAATGGTCTTAGGTGACGCCTGTGAAAGGGTCGTTCGACCCCCAAAGGGGTCGCGACCCACAGGTTGAGAACCACTGCTTTAGATGATTCTCTGCAACACACATAGCATTTATTATGGCCAAAAACTTAATCCCATTTTATAGCAATAGGATATTTCCCCTAGTTTCAGGTGCTGTATTTATGAAATTCAAAATCCTCTTGCAAACAAACTGAAGATTTTTGATTACCAAATTAGTTACTATAGCAATAAATCTGACCAGGCCTTTAACACTTACCTCAAATAGTTCTTCATACTTTTTGACTGTTCTCTTTAAGTCATCTTCTTTCTCTGCAATTTTTTTATGAAGCTGTGTGGTTTCTATATGATGAGATTGCATTAATTCAGCCTCGACCTCCTGTGCTTTGCCTTAAACAAAGAAAATTTTGTTTTTTTAACCAGTAAGTTTAGTCCTTACAAAACTATACTTGTTAGATTTATTACAGATCAAATGAAAAAATGTATTACTGGTAATATATGATCTCCATTAAACTGCAGTGAGTTCCTGTCCAACAAACATTTCATAACCTAACAACACATAGTTGTTGAAAAAACATCAGCGTCTACAAATTATGGTATAGATCAGGGGTGGGCAAACTTTTTGACTTGAGGGCCGCAATGGGTTCATATATTGGACCCGGGGGCCGGACCAAGAGTAGATGAATGATGTGTATGTGTCATCCATAGTAAGTATAGTAATATTCCCCCATAGTAAGCATGGTATTTCATCCCCCATATAGTAATTCATCCCCCATATAGTAATTCATCCCCCATATAGTAATTCATCCCCCATATAGTAATTCATCCCCATATAGTAATTCATCCCCCATATAGTAATTCATCCCCCATATAGTAATTCATCCCCCATATAGTAATTCATCCCCCATATAGTAATTCATCCCCCATATAGTAATTCCCCCCCCCTATAGTAATTCATCCCCCCTATAGTAATTCATCCCCCATATAGTAATTCATCCCCCTGTGTCAATTTACTTACCTTTGCTCCGCGCGTTCCTCTCGCCATTCCGGTCTTCAGGGCGGACTGTGAGAGGAGCCTAGCTCCCCTCACATTCGTCACGCTTCCCCGCCTACACACATCCTGACAGCCAATGTATCACGCTCCGCGGGCCGGATTAAAAGGTCCGCCGGGCCGTATACCCATTGCTGGTATAGATAATGGAATTTACACCGTTTTTGCTATACAGCGCTGCACTAGTTTAACTGACAATTGCGCAGTCATACAATACTGTAAATAAATGATGAATGAAATTTATGTCCTTTTTTTTTTTTTTTTTTTTACACAAATAGAGCTTTCTTTTGGTGGTATTTGATCACCTGTGCACTTTTATTTTTCATGCTATATACAAAAAAGACAGACATTTTTTAAAAAATAGACCCCGATATTTTCTCATTTATGTAAAAAAAATATCCAAAAAAACTCAAATTTCATCATAAACTTAAGCCAAAATGTATTCTGCTCCATGTTTTTGGTAAAAAAAAATCCCAATAAGTGTATATTGACTGCTTTGTGTGGAAGTTATAGCGTCTACAAACTATGGTATAAATAATAGAATTTACACAGCTTTTACTTTCTGACTGCCTATCACATTTCTTGAAGTGCTAAAATACCAGGACAGTACAAACACCCCCCAATGACCCCTTTTCAGAAAGTAGACACCTTAAGCTATATGATGAGAGGCATATTGAGTCCATGGAAGATTTTTTTTTTTTTCCACAAGTCTTTGGAAAATGACAAAAACATAACTTTTTTTATTTTTTATTAATATCTTTTATTACATTTTATTTCAACACAAATAAAAACAACAATATGCAATTTAGCAGAATATGAACAATCTAACTAAACATCTTTAACCCTTATTCCACTCCCCCCCCCATATCCCTCCCAACCCCATATTTACCCCTGTCCAGTTAGTTATTACCAATTCTATCTTACCCTGTCTACTAATCACATTCAAAGCCCTATATTCTCTCTTCATATTATAACTTTCCAATTATTCAGTTTTAAGTTTCCAATTGTACCACCCGGGCCCCCATTATTTCAAGGTATTTTTAAGACGTTTTAAAAACATACCACTTACTTCATTCTTTTCTAAGTTTTCCAATCTGTTTTAATCTATATGGTATAACTCCTCCATCTTATTTATATACTCAGTCCTCTCCATCCACCCTCATAGTTGGGGGGGCCCGTGCCTGACAAAATTTGGGGATTTAGCCTTTTGCAGCACTGATTACATGGTATAATAGACTATTTTTTATTGTTTCACTAATATCTCTGTCCTATAAAATAGGCATACCCAAGGATCTTTTTGAATAGTTATCCCCAAGATCTCCTGTATATATTGGATTATCTCTTGCCAATATTGAATTTTGGGCATTCCCACCAAATATGAGTCATAGTCCCTCTTTCCCCGCAACCCCTCCAACATAGTGGTGAAATTTCAATACCATCTAGTTAAACATATAGTATATTTCTACTGTGTTCATATTTATCAGACCGTGCATCAACTTAAACATTTTATTCTTCTGTTGCTCATTCATTGTTGTACCCAATTCTCTTTTCTATTTCTCTAAGAACAACAGAGGTTCCGACCTCATGCATTCAATGGGAATCTTATATATTCTGGACGTTACATGTTTGTAACCTGTCCCATGACTCAACATTTTTTTTATATAATTCCTTTATTTTGAGAAAGTTGCAACACAGAACAGATATGAGTACAAAAACACATTGCAGTGTATCATAACTGGGTATTACACAAAAAAACAATGTCAGGCATGTAACAGCATTAGCCCAGGCAATACTGTGAAGAGCAAGTCCAGTGAGCAACAGATACTGCAGCCAAGGCTGCGGACGGTACCAGAGCAATGCCACATTGGGCAATGGTCAGCTAAATAAAATTAGAAAGAAACATGGGTTCATATGGCTGATTTATCACAATTATGATGGGAGAGCCAACAAATACCAAATAATGGACCCAAACACAGAATGAAGGGCTTACCCAAACATAGGGGGAGGGGATACAGAAGAGGAAAACAGGAACAGCAGCCTGAACAGGTAAAACAGGTACATGTAAAACAGGTAGGAGCCCCCCAAAAAAGAAAGAAAAAGAACGAAAGGAGTAAGGGGAAGTGTCACCCCTCTGGGTGGGAGTCCAAAAGCCAGGGAAGTAGCATCACCAGTTTACAGCCATCTCCCTAAAGTAGACATCAGTATAGATAAAATAGTGCCATGGCCGCCAAGTTTCAGTAAAGACTTCTTCCATATTATGTAACGTGGCCGAAAGATCTTCCATGTCCCGAAGTTCATTAACTTTAGCATACCATAGAGCTATCGTTGGCGGGTTAACCTCTCTCCACCAGAGCGGGATACAGGCTTTAGCAGCATTCAGGAGTTGTATAGTGAGGGAGTGCTTGTATTGTTTGATGGGTCTCTCCAACAGGTGCAACAGGCAGGCCACCAGGTCGCCATTCATGTCAACATCAGTAAGTTGTTTAATGAACCTGAGCCAAAAAGGTTGAATCAATGGGCAATGCCAAAAAATGTGGAGCAAGGACCCCTCCCTGGTCCCATAACGCCAGCAGGAGTCAGGAATCTGAGGGGAAATATGATAGAGTGTAGTGGGGACCCTATACCACCTGGTGAGAATTTTATAGCCGGCTTCCTAAACCCTAGAGACAATGGAGGATTTATGGGAGAAATAGAGAATCTTCTCCCTCTGCTGCGACGCGAGTCGTAGATCCAGGTCTGTCTCCCACTTAGCCAGAAATGGTGGAACATAGTCTGCACCCGGGTGGGTCAGGGAAGCATATATTTCAGAGACAGAATGATGTACCGGTTCCCTCCTATGAAAGACAGCCTCAAATCGTGTAAGGGGTCTAGAGATGCCGGGCATACGGGAGCAACGACGGAGAAAGAATCGTAACTGAAGACCCCCCAAAATTCCAAGGGAGGATACATGAGGCGAGAGAGGTATGCAGAAATGAGAGTACCTTCTAAAGTAAAGAAAAAAAAAAATCAGTCAGGTGCGTACATCTGGAAGTTTGAAAATGAAGGAATTGTGGATGACACAGACCAGGACCAAACTCATGATTACCCAAAATAGGGATCACCAGAGAGGGCTGTGGGGAGACCCCTGTGGGGAGCGGAAAGCCACCCTTGAAACTCGTAGGATGCTACCCAAGGTAGATGTGTGCCAAGGTCCCTAGGTAGCGGAAAGCCAAGGCCAGTTCAAGGCCATACCCCCGGAGTCCTCCAGCTCCATGTCCACCCAATGTTTGGCCCCCCCCCATTACAATGCCAATCCACTACTCTGGTGAGATGAGTAGCTCGGTAATATGCCCGATCAGGAAGGCTGACACCCCCAGACAGCTAGGGTAAGGTTAGGCGAAGTAAAGCCAAACGAGATTTCCCAA
This sequence comes from Staurois parvus, assembly GCF_062004578.1. Classification (NCBI taxonomy): domain Eukaryota; kingdom Metazoa; phylum Chordata; class Amphibia; order Anura; family Ranidae; genus Staurois; species Staurois parvus. Next base: position 152,658 of record NW_028318084.1, on the reverse strand, counting down.
GCACCCAGACAAAGTTCCAAAAAAGGGAACTGAGCCTGCGGAAAAACACCAGGGGGAGGCAGAGTTTGTAAGAGATAAAGGACTCTCGGGAGTACCGTTATCTTAAGAGCAGCACAGCTTCAGTTTCAGAAGAAGCAGTTCAAAGTTTGCCCCATACAGACGTGAGAGATCAGGAGTAATGTTTGTACCCAAGTACCTAATGGCTTCTGTCGCCAACTTGAATGGAAAAGAGGGCCTAAGTCCCCGTATAGTGGTTGCGTCAGCAGATATGTTAAGTGCAGAGGATTTCGTCAAATTGACCTTGAAGTTAGACAAGGAGTCATAAGTCTGTAGGGCAAGGATATAAGCGGGTTCGTGACAAAAAATATCAGGTCATCCGCGAAGGCAGCAACCTTGTGGCATCCCGAGGGTTTGAAGTATCCAGCTATACTAGGGTCCGAACAAATCGTACACGAAAAAGGTTCCAATGTTAAAATAAAGATAAGAGGAGAGAGAGGACAGCCCTGACACGTCCCATTCGAAATGGGGAAAACGTCCGACCGCGTCTCAATAACCCTCACCGCTGCTGAAGGAGAGGAATAAAGGGCACAGATCCACCGATACATAGGGGTCTCAAGTCCAAAATGTTCAAGCGTCGCTTGATAAAATGCCACCGGACCCTATCGAATGCTTTTTCCGCATCCGTAGAAAGTAAAATCAACAGACTCTTACAGGTCTTAGCGGCATGGATTAGGTTGAGCACACATATAGTATTGTCCCATGGCTCTCGCAAAGGGACAAAGCTCGTTTGGTCCTTGTGGATCAACTGGGGAATAGTGGGAGTAACCTGTTGGTGCTAACCTTTGCAAAAAGTTTTAAATTTCAGTATTGAGCAGGGCTATCGGGATCACTGAGATATAAGCCCGAGGGAATCCGGGGGCATGGTCTTCCCCTTCACCAGGGCATTCCAGATGGACAACATATGGGGGCCCAGTAAATCACCAAAGGTTTTATAATAGGAGGCAGTGAAACTGTCCGGGCCCGGGGGCCTTTTTCGGTTTGGTTTAGGACAGGGCTACGCCGAGCTCTTCCAACGTGATTGGTGCATTCAGTTCCTTCCTAGCTGACAGTGGAAGGGATGGCATCTCAGAGGCAGTATTGTAGGAACGGGCGTCTGAGGAAGAATCCCGAGCAGCCACATTGGTAGAAGGCAAGAGTACCTGGCTTGTTAGACAACTCGTACATCATGCGATGGGATCATGCCAATTTCTGCTTAACTTTATAAAAGAGGAGATAAATCAATTCCTCCCGCATCTAGACAAGCTCCCTATAATTGGCGCGCGCTACACTAGCCTTGTGTGCACTCTCAAGCCGGCGTAAACAAGCTAGTAGGGTTTCAACCCGGAGGGTCCTCCTTTCGTTTCAGACATGCCCCTATCTCCGTCACAGAGCCACAGATGACAGATTTATGTGCCTCCCAAAGCATGAGAGGGGGTTACTTACAAAGCCTGAATTGAAGGAAAAGTATTCCGTTATGGCAGCTTCCAACGCCTGCCGTATATCCGGAGATTGAAGGACAGCTTCATTGAGCCACCAAGTTGGAGGGCTGCGGACCGTGTGGTCAAAACGTAAGGCGTGACAGATTGGGGCATGATCCCACAGAAGTATGTTACTAGAAGAATGCACCTTGAGTAGATCTTTTTGAGGTAAAAAGAAATAGTCTAGGCATGAGTAGGTTTGGTGCACAGAAGAGAACAATGAATAGTCCCTATCCTGAGGATGCATTAAACGCCAAGGGTCTACCAATTGTAATAAGTGAAATTCAGCCTTTAGATGCTTCAGTCTGGCAAAGGAAAGGTGGGACTTGCCCCTTGAAACGTCCAACGAAGGGTCATGACTCAACATTTTTTCAAATGGAAGCATATCCTGCAGTATCCTTAGTGGTTGAGGGAGTGTTTAGACACAGTGTTCTAATTGATATTTAAATTAATCTAGTGTATAAAATAAATCTTTTTTACTCCTTAATTCCTGAAATGTACATAACTTCCCCTTATCTACTATATCTCTTATTCGTGCATTTCTATTTCTAAACCATTTCCCAGAAATATTATCATTCACTGGTGGGAACAAGGCTGTGTCCACCAGGGGTATCAACAGTGAATTATACTCCCAACCCATTGACTTATGCAACCCATCCCATATTCTCAACACCTCTCCAGTGAGTGCGCTAATCTTATCATCCAATTCTCAAAACTTTCATGGGATACAAACAATACTTTCTAACTGCATGTTGCTTAATATACCTTCCAAACAAAATGGTCACTTAAATTATATATTGCTCACACAAGCCATTGGTATATGTGGAACTACACCCCAAAATACATTCTGCTATTTCTACCGAGTATGGGGATACCATGTGTGTGAGACTTTTTGGGAGCCTAGCCACATATAGGAGCCTGAATCCAATGACCACTTTGAAAGCCTAAAGGTGTGTAACTTCCTCATTTCACTTCATCATTACCTATCACAGTTTTGGAGGCCCTGAAATGCCAAGATAGCACTAAACTCCCCCACATGACCCCTTTATGGAAAGTAGACACCCCAAGGAATTTAAAAAAAGGCATGGTGAGTGTTTTGCAGATCTCATTTTTTTCTCACAAGGTTTTGAAATATAAAAAAAGAAAAGAAAAAATATGTTTTTGTTTTCTTTCATTTTCCAAAAACTTGTGGCATCAAACGAAATCTACAAAATGCTCACCATGCTTCTTATCAAATTCCTTGGGGTGTCTACTTTCCAAAAAGTGGTCATTTGGGGGGTTTGGTGCTATCCTAGCATTTCAGGGCCTCTGAAACTGTGATAGGTAGTCAGGAAGTGTAATGAGGAAATAAAGCCCTTTAATAGGTGTTTATTGGATTTTGGGGTCCTGTACTTGGCTAGATTGCCAAAAAGTCTTTACATGTGGTACCCCCATACTCGGGAGAAGTAGCAGAATGTATTTTGGGGAGTAATTCCACATATACTCATGGCATGGGTGAGCTATAAATCATTTAAGTGACAATTTTGTGTAAAAAAAAATATTTATTTTTTTTTGTCATTTTCCAAAAACTTGTGGTAAAACAATAAATTCTTCTATTGACTCAACATGCCTCTCAGCAAATAGTTTGGGGTGTCTACTTTCCAAAAAGGGGTAATTTTGGGGGTGTGGGCATTGTATGCCCAGCATTAGAAGTTTATGCCACACGTCACACACTCTTATAACCACCTGAAGACCAAGCCTTTTATGACACTTTTTCTTCACATGAAAAAAAATCTGTATTTTTTGCTAGGAATTTACTTTGAACCCCCAAATATTATGGATTTTTAAATCAAACGCCCTAGTGAATAAAATGGTGGGTGCTGTAATTTTTTATGTCACATAGTACTCGCGCAGCAATTTTTCAAATACAAATTTTTTTAAAAACATACACTTTTCTTTATTTTTAATGCACAAAAGATGCTGGTATGCTAAGTAAATAGACACCAAATTTGACATGCTTTAAAACTGCACGTCCTGTGCAATGGCGACAAACTGCATACTTTTTTAACCACTTTCCTACCGGGCACTTATACCCCTTCCTTACCAGGCCGATTTTCAGCTTTCAGTGCTGTCGCACTTTGAATGACAATTGCACGGTCATGCAACACTGTACCCATATGAAATTTTTATCATTTTTTTCTCACAAATAGAGCTTTCTTTTGGTGGTATTTACTTGCCGCTGGGGGTTTTATTTTTTGCGCTATAAACAAAAAAAGAGCAAAAAATTTGAAAAAAAAAGGTTTCTTTGTTTCTATTATAACATTTAGCAAACAGATAATTTTTCTCCTTTACTGATGTGCGTTGATGAGGCTGCACTGATAGGCAGCACTGATGGGCACTGATAGGCAGCACTAATGAGGTGGCATAGATAGGCGGCACTGATGATGGGTACCGATAGTCAGCACTGATAGGCGGGCACTGACTGGCGGCACTGCTGTGTCTATGGGAATGTTCGACCATTTTTCCAGAAGTGCATTTGTGAGGTCAGGCACTGTGAGAGCTGCACCTATTCATCCCTTAAGGGGAACTCTGGACACTCCTGGATTAACAACATTAAAGTCCCTGGATCCTATCATCCCGTTCCATCTTTACAGCCCAGATGACTACTTGTTGATACCAGGATACATACCTTGCACATTTATAGTGCACGTCCGGTGGGTGCGCATTTCTCATATTCACATCAGATTCCAGCACCGGTTTTAAATTGTGGGACTATTTGCTCCATTATTAGTATTTTTGCTTTCTCAACAGACTTTGCTTTTTTATACTTTTTTTATATATTTTATTATAGTTACCCCAGTACAGGGGCGGACTGACCATTTGGAAACTCGGGCACTGCCCGAGGTCAGTAGGGGGCCCCATGAGATGCCCCTGGTACCTTTTTCATAGGCTTTTTTGAGTTTGGGAAAGGACACAGGGGCCCCATGATCCCCTATTGCCCGGGGGCCCTATGAGTTGTCAGTCCACCCCTGCCCCAGTATATTTACTTGTATCATTTGGGTATATTATATTGATTTTGTTATCATTTCTATTTATTTTATCCAGACATTTATTAGCGCTGCACTGTTTTATCTCATATTTGTATAAGGATTTTTCTTGGTTATCTTGGTGTACAGCGCCTTATTGGGAAAGCACTCACTTCCATTTATCTATTATAAACCATTGTTGTAGTGCCTATAAAGTCCATAAGGGTGTATTTCTTCCAATACTATTTGAATAGGACGTGGCACTTTGGAGCGATATATATGTCCCCACAGTAACCACCCTGTGTTAGGAATTGATTTTCATATCTCAGTGGTAGGCATATTGTTAGCCTAGCTGGTCAGCTTTCCCTGACACTAACCTAAAAAAGTTATGCTAACCGAGATAAATTTAACACATTTTTGAAGTTATTAAAAAAAACTCCTTTATTAACACCTACTTCTTCCCACCAAGAATATATTCTTAACGTTCCCCAGCATAAAGCATCATTTCTGGGAATATGTTAACAGTTTGAGTGACTGCTGGCTCTTAATTTGGTCAGTCATTGACAGCTTGGCTCCCCAATAATGACCAGGAACTAATCAGAGAGGTATGTGATCATATTTGTGCACATTTTGTCATCTAAAGTAAAAACAGAGCAAAGCTTTTTTTTTTCCTTTAGGTGTCCTTATAAAATACACTATATTGCCAAAAGTATTTGGATGCTCGCCTTTACACGCACATGAACTTTAATGGCATTCCAGGCTTAGTCTGTAGAGTTCAATATTGAGTTGGCTCACCCTTTGCAGCTATAACAGCTTCAACTCTTCTGGGAAGGCCGTCCACAAGGTTTAGGAGGGTGTCTATGGGAAGGTTCGACCATTTTTCCAGAAGCGCATTTGTGAGGTCAGGCACTGATGTCAGATGAAAAGGCCTGGCTCGCAGTCTCTGCTCTAATTCATCCCAAAGGTGTTCTATCGAGTAGAGGTCAGGACTCTGTGCAGGCCAGTCAAGTTCCTCCACCCCCAACTCACTCATCCATGTCTTTATGGGCCTTGCTTTGTGCACTGGTGCACAGTCATGTTAGAACAAGAACAGGAAGTGGCCATCCCCAAACTGTTCCCACAAAGTTGGGAGAAAGAAAATGTCTTGGTATGCTGAAGCCTTAAGTGTTCCCTTCATTGGAACTAGGGGGTCAAGCCCAACCCATGAAAAACAACCCTACACCATAAACTCCCCTCCACCAAACTTTACACTTGGCACAATGCAGTCAGGCAAGTACCATTCTTCTGGCAACCACCAAACCCCAACACGTCCATCGGATTGCCAGACAGAGAAACATGATTCGTCACTCCAGAGATCAAGTTTTCACTGCTCTAGAGTCTAGTGGCGGCGTGCTTTACACCACTGCATCCGACGCTCTGCATTGCACTTGGTGAAGGCTTGGATGCAGCTGCTTGGCCATGGAAACCCATTCCATGATGCTCTCTACGCACTGTTGTTGTGCTAATCTGAAAGGCCACATGGAGTTGAGGTCTTTAGCTATTGACTCTGCAGACAGTTGGAGATTTCTGCACACTGTTAGCTTCAGCGTGCACTAAACCCGCTCTGTCATTTTACGTGATCTACCACTACATGGCTGAGTTGCTGTTGTTTCCAGTTACTTCCACTTTGTTATAATTCAACTAACAGTTCACCGTGGAATATTTAGTAGCCAGGAAATGTCATGGATGGACTTATTGCACAGATGGCAACCTATCACAGTACCACGCTTGAATTCACTGAACTCCAAAGAGTGACCCATTCTTTCACAAATGTTTGTAGAAGCAGTCTGCATGCCTAGGTGCTTGATACACAAGTGGCCATGAAGGTGATTGGAACACCTGAATCCAATGATTTGGAGGGGTGTCCTAATACATTTGGTAATATAGCATATATACAAATTATTAAAGGTAGGCACATTAGACCCAGGGTAACGTATACATGGCAACAATGGTAAATGTGACCTTATAGCCTATAGACATTCATGACCTTTGGTAAAGAAATGAGTAACTTACAAAACAAAGAAAACAATGCTTTTTGCATGAAACGGTGCTGTGTTTGTGGTTTATGGGCCTGCATCACAAATGTGGTGATCTCCCATGCTCCAATTCTGCAGTAATTTTTGGCAAACTTCTTACTAAGATATTCAAATGCACAGTGATGGCTCTCTGGAAATGTTTTTCTTAGGCTGCATTCACACAGGGCATACTATACTGTACGCCCATGCAAGACAGTGTTTAACCACACAGGAATGCAGAGGTGTTCCATGCACCCCTGTGCAAGCAGTCCCACTGGTTTTAATATGACATCCGTCTAGGGTGCAAGCTCACACTGCCTGTACTCGGGGACATGCACCTGGATGCCACATTTGGACACAATGGTTGTGTCTGTGCTGCCGCTGTGTCCCAATCGAAATCAATGGATCTTCCTGAATGGGGATGCACAAAACACCTGTGCGTTCCGGAGCAGGTAAACACAGAGCTACGTGGCCGTACGGTATAGTATGCCCATGTAAACAATGTGATGTTCAGTATTATTATACAGTATTTATAAAGCGCCAATAGTTCACTCAGCGCTGTACAGTACAAAGGGTGACAGAACATGTGACAGAACAATACCAATACAATGCAAAACATGAGGGGATTGAGGGCCCTGCTCTTTCGAGCTTACAATCTAGGAGGGAGGGGATAGTGGTACAGGATGAGATAGCTGTGGGGGATGGAGTGGTAGGAAGAGTGGAGGAGGTCGGCAAGTTAGCAGGGGGTGGGGTAGGCTTCCCTGAAGAGATGGGTTTTCAGGGTGCGCCTAAAGGAGAGGAGAGTAGGTGATAATCTGATGGGTTGGGGCAGGGAGTTCCAGAGGATGTGTGACACCCTGGAGAAGTCCTGGAGGCGGGCATGGGAGGAGGAGACCAGGGAACTAGAGAGAAGGAGGCCTTGTGAGGAGCGGAGTGTGCGTGCTGGGCAGGACTTGCATATTAGGTCAGTGATGTAGTTCGGGGCAGTATGGTGGACGGCTTTGTACGTCAGTGTTAGGATTTTAAATTTGATCCGTTGCACAATCGGAAGCCAGTGGAGGGATTGGCAGAGGGGGGTGGCGGAAACGGAGCGGTTGGAAAGTAACAGATAACATAACTGTGTAAAGCTAAAAGTGATTGATTTATGGGCTAGCCCCCCAGAAGTCAGCCCTAGCTGCACAGTCAAATTTTGTGAATAAATATGAAGTATACTAATCACCAAGGAAAATGTAGGAACTACATCCAGTAATAAAGAACACAGGATAAAATGCATGCTTACCAATTGTTTCCTGCACAGCAGTTTCAAGCTCACGTTCTTTCTGTGCCATCTGTGTATTAAACTCCCTCATTAGCTGTTTTAAAGTGGAATTGTGCTTCAATTCTGTATCTTCCTGCTCATGTCTAGACAAAAGAAAAATGTGTTAAGAGTCATTGCATGTGACATTATCAAAGGAGAATATAAACACATGCACCGTAAAGTTTGCCTACAAACAACCTACTCATTCCCAAAAATCTGGGAATATTATCTCCTCTGCAGCCGCCAGTGAGAAGAATCAGAAACACATCCTACATATGTTTTCCTGCTGATGTAGATGTGCCCTACTGGACAGGAACTCATAAGAGCCAAAATGCTATTGAAAGTTCCACAATTAGGCTGAAGAAGCATGGTTGCTTTGAAACACATTCCTACTCCAGCTCGAGCATTCTCCATCATAAGGTGGCTTCATATCCTGGGCCCTGTGTTCCATCCACGACTTTGGCACTCCAGTAACAGAGTTCCCCTGCTTCTATTCCATCTCTGCTCCCTTGCCGAAGGCCAAGGAAAGGCATCCTGATTGCCTGTCTGATCTCTGTATCAGAAGCTACCTGTCATGCTAATCGCTTTCTTAGCTTTGCGAGTGCTTTTTCACAGTCTATTAAAATTACACTTTACATGCTATATCATGGTCGTTGAGCTTCTCTCCCCCTCCCCTCTTTTTGTCTCCTACAGCCACAATATAGTAAGAATGGGCCTAAAGACACCAGCCTTAGCATAGAAGACTGGGAGTAATCCAGAGATGAGGAAGACATCATCCATACTGGAAGTTAGCCAGTAGATATGGCTGAAGTGCAGAATTACAAGCCTTCTGTGCAGATGACCAGCGTTTAGACAAACAGCGTGCTGAGGAAATTCTACATAACAAATAAGATTTTTGACTCTGCGGGGTTAGGTTGCTGACGTTAGGAGATTGGACATGGCAAAACATACCTATAAAAGCAGCTTAGTATAACCCTTCCCACTCCTTGCATTGCTTATTTTTTATTAGTAGAAATAATGTTTTTATTATTACCAGATTCAGGATGAGTATTCAGGTCTACTAGGAGTCCAAAGGCAGTCCAAATGAGGGGTGCGAAAAGAACAAACACTGCAGCAAGGACTTTCCCCATTTCAGTGTTGAACTTGTGAGCCACAATGCCAGGGCAAGCCTGGTTCTGCTGGTGAAGTGTATGGGACAATTAAGAGACTGAACCCTCTTGTTCCATACTGCCAGAATGCAGAGTTCCAGCAGTCTTATTTAAAATTGGGCATAAGGAACGTCCTTGAAGGACAAGGCATAAGGTTCTCATTCAAAAACAGAGGGTGGGGTTGGTTCCTGCACTGTAGAGTCCAAACTTGGGAGAAGAGAGTATGGAGTTTGTCCAGGAAAAAGAAAATGTTGGACAAGGCAGTGACGAGAAGGTTCTCTTTAGGATCTTGTACAGACATTGGCTAACAGTGTCGGAGTCTACTGTTCCTGCAGAAGGAAATTGGCCAGTAATCCTACAATGGAGATACCCTTAGAGGGTATCAGAGCAAGAACAGGAGCTAGCACCTTGGTGAAGGTACAGTAGGCAGGAAAACAAATTGCTTTTTGATAGTAGACAACACAGGTAGCACTTATGTGCTGGGAAAATGTGGACGTATGCAGGCATCCTTGATGTCCACAGAGACCATAAGGTCTCCAAGATGAAGGGATAAAATGACTGCCTGGGTGGATTCATTTTGGACTTTTTGATCCCAGAGGTAGGTTCTGAGAACCTTTAGATCCAGTATGGGGCCGATGCCCCCTTTTACTTTGGGGATAGTGAACAGGTTTGAAAAGGAACCTTGAAACCTCTCCTTTTCCGAGCAATGGCTATGACACGTTAGGGCAAGGTGAAGGTCCACCAATATTTATGGGGGGGGGGGGGGGGGGGACGACATTGAAAAGTTTGCCATGGGGGGAGGCAGGGTCCAAAATTCCAATTTGTAGCCCCTGGATACAACATCCTTGACCTAACCATCTGAAATACCCTGGGACCAGATGGCTGTGAAAGCCAAGAGATATTATTCCACTCTGACAAGTGGGGGTGCTCCATTATTATGAGGAGGACTTCCTTGCAGACCTGGAGGACTTGGGGGTGGAGGACTTATAGTGGAATTGAGTTCCAGGTTTTGCCATGGACCTGGAGGCCTGAAAGTAATGAAAGGAACTTTTTTAGCCTGAGGAGCAAAGGGTTTCGAAGATAGAGAATTTGATCAAGTTGTCCAGTCACACGAGCTGATTATAAGTGCAAGAAGTGCTGCTTGTATGGATACTCCACAGACCAACATTTGAGCCAAAGGGTCCTTCACATATGTACCGCAAGAAGGCCCATTTTGGATATTTGGCACATTATATCAGCTAGCTCATCAACACAGAGTAGGGCCACAGGCATGAGCTCCTTTTGCTGGAGGTCAGACATATCCATTAGGATAGATGGAGGATCCTAGAAAACAAGCTTGGACCAAACAGCTAAGGTTTGGCAAGTGGACATGGTCACCATGGCCGGCTACAAGCAAGGTCCTGGTGGGCGAATAAGGCCTTAGAAAGAGCTTCTAGCCTTTTATCAACCTAAATCTAGTCAGACTGGATTACCACAATTAAGTTGCATGAAGGCTTAACAACTGCTCTAACATCAGTCAGTCACACATGGAGTGTACTTTTTCACTAAGCTGGTAGACTCAAACACATACATTGTGAGAAACAGTAATAAAACAATAAGATTATTTACATTAAGCTGATCCAATGCTGGAGGTTCTATCCCTTCCTGAAACAAACTTTAATGTGTAGAATTTTAAAAGCAAAAGTTAAATTCATATTTAAGAAAACCTACAATACTGAAAGAATCAATGAATGTATGTCACAGTAGAACTATACCTAAATTCTTCAGACTTACTTTATTTTTTGCTCGGTTTCTTCTAATAGCTCTTTCTTTAGAAAATCTAACTCTTGATTATGTTCCTTTCGTAAAGTGCGCATGTCTTTCTGCAATTTTGTTACTTCCTTGCGGAATTTCTGTACTTCACCTTCGGCTTCTTTAAGCTTTAACTTTAGTGTATTCTCCTGAGATTGAATTTCATCAAAGAGCCCCTGTAACTCTTCAAATGTCTTTGTTTTCTCCTCCAATTTGTCCATGCAAGCTTTCAGCTCTGAATGTTTTTCAGTTAATTGCTTCTGCGAAGAAAGTAAAACCTCCTGATGTTTGGAAGACAACTGCTCAATTTTTAGTTTTTGTGCTTCCATGTCATTTACCATGGATGATTCTCTCTCTTTAACACTCTGCTCAGTCTCAGAATGCTTTTTCTGGACATTCTCCAGAGCATCTTCCAGCTCTTTCACTCTCTGTTCCTTCAATGTTATGTCTCTTCTAACAATTGCTAATTCGCTTTCATTGTTATTGTGTTGCTCTAACAACAATGAATATCGTTTTTCATATTCTTCTTTTTCTTGGTGCCGCCCTGATTGAACCTGTTGGCATTCTTTCTGTAACTGTTCTCTTAGCTCATTAAGCTGAATTTCCAGCTCTTGCGTTGACTTTTCCTTCTCCTCCAACTGGGAAGTTAGCTGCTTCTTGATTGAAGCAATTTTCTGCTCTGCTTTTTTCTTTAACTCTGCTATCTTTTTAGTACTTTCGGCAGTCAACTGTTCCTCAAGTGCTTTGAGTGTCTTCTCATTACTTTTAGTCAGTTCTGCATTTAGTGCTTCCCATTCAGACTGTTTCTTGCTAAAATCTTCTTTTAGGCTTGAGATTTCCTGGTGTAATTTGAGTACTTGTTGTTGAGCTTCTATGGAGTAGCTGTCTTTTTCTGAAGCAACAGTTTGAATCTGTTCAAGCTGCAATGTTAATTCTTTCTTCTCCAGATTCTGATGTTGAATCTGCCGATCTATTTCTTGCATTAAACCTACTTTTTCATTTGTGAGTTTGGCAATCTCAGTATTCATTTCTTGAATTTTTGAATGTTGGCTCTCTATCTTGGAGGCCAATTCTGTCTCCCTTTTGCTTAGTTCTTCTGCATTCTTACTCCGACAGTTGTTTAAGTCTTCCATATTCTTGCGTATCTGGTTTTCTTTTTCTGTCATTTGCCTATTGCCCATTTCAATTTTTTCTTGAAGTTCTTTAATTGTTTGATGATTTTGTGTGAACTTAACTTCAGCTTTTTTCTTCCATTCTTCCAACTTGTTTTTCAGTGTGCCTGCTTCTTCTGCACATAGTGTTTTCGCTTTACTTATTTCATCAATCTTAGATGTTAAACTTTGGATCTGATTCTGAAGGTGCTGCTGGCTCTCTTTGTGCTGCAAAGTAAGGAAAGCTATCGCCTTCTCCTTTTCTTCTAAATCCACACTGTTCTCAAGCTTCAACTTAAGTTCAACAATCTCACCATCTTTTTCTTTTAAAGCAGTAGTCAAGGATGTAACAGAGTTGATGTTTTCTGAAAGTTGCTTTCTTAGTTCTGTGATACAAGATTCTTTTTCATCAGCAGCTTTCTGCTGGCTTCCTCCTTCTTTTTGTAACATCTCTTTCTCCACAATAAGAGCATTCAATTCACCCTTTATAACCAATATCACATTTTCTTTTTCCTGCAAATGTTGGGTAGCCTGGGTCAGGGAAAGGTTTACAGAAGAAAATTCTTTATTTATTTGTTCAAGCTGAGTTTCTAAATCTTGAATCTTAGTCATATGTTTTGACACTGATCCTTGCACTTTAAATATTCCTTTTTCACAATGTGTAATTTTTGGAATCAATCTGCTTATTTGATCACTATATTTATTACTGAGCGCTGCAGTCAGAGATTCTAACAGTGAAACAATTTCTTTGCAGCGTACTTCAAAATTCCTTTCCTGTTCAAATAACAGGTGACTGCACTGAGATTCTTTTTGTAAAAGCTTATCTGCTATTTCTTTATTATGACAGGCATCAAGGGACTGAAATTTTTCTTCGTTTTCTTGCAATTTACCAAGTAGTTCATCAGTTTTGCTTTTACCATCTTCTACCTCTGTTCTAAGCAAATTTAGCTGCTCTTCAAGCAATATCTTTTCATCCACCAAGGTACTATATTTATTTTGCAATATTTCAAGCTGAGATTTTAAGTTATTTTCACTATTTGTTAAAAGTAAAACCTGAGCAGATGCCTGATTTAGCAGCTCTTGTAATTCATTTAAGGAGATGCCTAATTTATTTTTCTCTTCTTTCAGTTCATATATTTGTTTATCTGATTCTTCCTTTTCTTTGCTCACATTAGTAAACTGCTGTTTAATTTCTGCTAACTCTTGCTCTTTTTCTTGAAGCTCAACCTCATGTTTTTCCTTCAGTTCTTCTGCATGCTGGCCAAGCTTCTTCTCCCAGCCCTGAATGATCTCCTCCATCATTCGCTGGTGAGCCTCGTTGATACTTTGTATCTGCTCCTTGTGGTTTTGCTCCAGCTGAGACATTGTCTCATTAATTCCTACAGAGCTGGCTTGGGCCATTTCTAGCATTTTCTCATTAAACTGCTTTTCTTTATTATTGAGGTCAACTTGTTTCTTCTCAAGCTCCTCTTTCATCTTACTTTCCAACTCTGAGTATTTTTTCTTAGAGGCCTCCTGAATTTCTTTAATTCTTTGCTTCATTTTTTCAATCTTATTATTTTGGGTTTTGTTTTTTGCTTGGTGTTCTTCTTGCAAAGATGCCATTTTCTTTTCTTTGGAAGACACATTTTGGTTCAGTTCTGAAATAACTTGATCATGCGTTTCTTTGAGTTTCAAGCTTTCATTCTCCTTTTCAATAATCATTCTGTTCAAGTCTTCTATCTGACACTTATAATCATTTATCTTTGTCTCTGACTGCAGTGTTAGAGCATTAATTTGGTCGTTCATGTTCATGGTTTGCTCGTGAATCTGTACAGAAAGTTTTTGCACCTGCTCCTTAAAGGAATTCAACTGTAAAGTCAAATTACTACATGCCGATTCTTTTTCTTCTACCAAATCTTTCAGATGAACATTCTCCTGGGTCACAGCCTCTAACTTCTCTTGGAGTTCTGCAAGCCGAGCCTCAAAAGCTTCTGCATCTTCCTGCATCTTCTTCAGATGTGAGCACTGTAATTCATCCAACTGAGAAGAGACAGCCTTACACTCAGCTTCCGCTTTTTCCAGGGTTTGTCTAAATTGCTGCTTTTCTGCTTGAATATTTTCCAGCTCTTTCTCCTTACCATGCAACAAAAGTTTAAGACCATTAATTTCTTCCTTCAAATCTTTTTCTACCCCTTGAGTTAGAATTTCTGTTTCCTTTTCAATTGTACCAATTTGCACTTGATGCCGTTTCTGCAGCTCATCCAGTTGAGCTTCATAATCCTGTTTCATCTCATCTATCTTATTCTGACATGCCAAAAGGTTCTGTTCAATCTCCTGACGAAGTTTAAAGGCTTCAGACAGTTCAGATGAGAGAGTTTCCAGCTCTGTTTGCTTTACGTCTAGTTTTTCCAAGGTCTTCTCATTCATTTCTTCGATATGAGCCTGAAATGTCCGCTGCTTCTCTTTCAGCTGCAGATCACATTCATGCTGGAACTTCTCTTTCATCTCAATAATGCTAGAGTCATGTTCTTGTTTAATACTTTCTAGCTCCTCTTTCAATAACTTTTCGTATTCCTTGCTACGAAGTTCAAGTTCTTTTTTATGTTGCTCAATGAGAACGCTAATCTCTTCATTGTGCTTGTTTGTTTCACATTCAATCCGTGTTGCCAATTCTTCTGTCTTGTTGTCACTGTCTTGTGAAGCTTTTGCAATGAGGCTTTCCAGTTCCAGTATCCTCTGTCAAGACAGATAAATAGTAGTGTAAAAAAATTGCATACATTTCCAACCAACATGTGCAATAAGCATTATTAAAAAAGCATGAATATGCATTAGAATAGGTTTAAAAATAATGAAAGCTAAACTGAACTTTCAATTTAAAACACCTACCGTATTTGCCGACGTATAAGACGACCCCCAAAATTTCCACTCAAAATATAGAGTTTGTTATATACTCGCCATATAAGACTGCCCCCTCTTTCTTTTTGCTGGTGCCATGATAGGGTTGATAGGGGTTTGACTGCTGGACATTTTCTATGCTGTATTGTACTGTACAATGGTGCAGTACTGTGGTTGGCTGTTGGCTGTATACAAAGCCTGATTGGATTGGTCCCTGCTCCCTGTCTGCCCTCCCTGTCTCCCTGTCTCCATGTCACTACCATGTCCCTGCATCTCCTTGTAATTGGCACTAGTGCGCAAGTCCGCATGTGCGAGCTCTGCGTAGACAAGGGGCGGGCCGGAGCGCCGCTGCTTCCCGCCGAGCAGAACGGGCCGGTCATGCCGAAAAGGCTGGCACCCCTGTATCGCTGCTGATGCTCGCCGCAGCCACGCTGATGACCCGCCGCGGCCACACTGGATACCGCGCGATACTGGATGGTATGTAGAATGAGGTGGGCGGGCATCGGAAGGCCACTATGGCAGCTATGTCTATCCCAACTGAAGTGCACCCGGCGTATAAGACGACCCCCCCACTTGGAGGCATGTTTTTCAGGGCAAAAAAGTCGTCTTATACGCCGGCAAATACGGTAAATATATTAGGGGACAATAAAACAAAAGGTGTGCAATGTCTTGCCATTTGTTTTCTTTAGCAAAAAGCTCTATTATGAGAAGAAAAGCTTGTCTGTCACCGGTATTCTGTGAAGTATCCTTGCTGTGTGGAAGCAGTGGTTTCTTTGGAGAGGTGTGCTATAATTCCTGCTAAATCAGTGCTCTAACCCTACAGTCAGCAAAACAGACTTCCATGCGGATTTGAGAGATCTAGCTCTGGGTTAGTGGGGTGGGGGATGTGTTCCCTGAAGAGAGAATACTGCTTCCAGAAAAAGATAGGGGTCCTTCTTCTACAGCAAGTTGACAGGGGACAGGTTTTTCTACGGCTATAAAGAAAAACTATGAAGCTTTGCACACCATTTATTTCGCGGATTTAAACTGTTCAGTTGGGCTTAAAATTATTCAACTCTTGTTACAGGAGAAGTATGGGATAGGCTAAATGATTTACAAAATACCATTATCAAGTGTAATTTCTTTCCTCCCTCCTTTTGTCTTGTCCTTCATCTTGTCATGTAGGTCTCAGTAACGGAATATTCTCTCTTTAAAAGTTGTGCCCCCCTACTTCCATGGATACGCCACCCATTGAGCTCTTCTCACATTCCAGTACTGCACACAGCCTGGGCACAGGCAGCACAACTCCTGACCCACCCTCTCACACGGCACATACTCAGATTGATTCTCTTACAGACACCCTCTATCTGCACACTGTATAGCTCTCTGATATGCTGCAGTTCTGATCTGTGAAACAACATAATAACAGCTATGCAGCATAAAATTGGCTGTGCAGCATAAAATCTAGCTACACAATGTGCAGATAGAGGCTGTAGCAGCTGTGCAGTGTCAAGTCTTGTGAGCAAGCAGACAGCCCATTTTTGACATCAAACAAAGGAGATGGAAAGTGAGCGGATCCTGACAAGATTGTGGCCATGAGAATTCAGAAAAGACTGTAGCCCTCCCACGGGCATCTACCTTGATTTTTTACAGAAAGGGGGCACTTCTCAAAAGGGATGGAAAGATTTTTATTTACTAGCAACTCACAAGAAATAAGATGAAGCTAAAAAAAGAGTAAACCCATACTTCTCTTTTAAAGCACATCTGATACCAAAAACCTATGCAAAGCTGTGCAACAGAAGCCTGATGCTGAATTGCCCAAGACATGCCAACAGATACAGCTTGTTTGATCTGGCAGTGCAGTAAAAAAAAGGTTAGTGGGGTATAAAGTTAGCACACCTTTGTTTTATCCTCTCCAGCTAGCTCTCCCTGCTTTTCCGTTTATCAGTATTCTCTGTTCACTCAGCATGCTTCTGTATCACGAGTCATAACCCGGAAGTAACATTTGCTCATGGGTACTGCAGAGGTGCAGGTGTGAACAGGGAGTGCTAGTTCACTATATCCACATCGCTATGTGCCTGTCACAAAAAGCACATATATTAGGCCAGAGATTCTCTAGATTTTTTTCAGTAACCGGATAATTTAACCCTTTTACAGCCACTGCTGTAACTCTTACATTGGTGGCGGGAGTTTTACAGATATTGTACAAGTCTGACAAGCTGACAGTCAGCTGTCAGATGGAGTAATCAGGTGGCTGTGCAGTTGCCCAGACGCTTCCACACTCCCCAGTAAGTGGCAGTCCCGCCCTTCCCCATGTGTCCCCATCATGTTTCCCAGGCTCTGTGCACCCATCAGCCCTCAGACGTTTTGATTAAATCAAAACTGGTGACCTGCCAGCTTTTAAAGTGTCACATATGGAAAATATGGGGTTTGTCGCCGTTTCTTGGGTGAGCACAATTTTAAGATTTGACATGTTGGGTATCTATTTAAATTAAATAATATACTGAGTTTGTACATTCTAAAATTAACTTTAGTGTATTTCTTTCCTGAAATTGTGCATATCATATGACTTAAGAAATTTGGAACTAACACTATTCTATTCTCTACGATGTCTGCTTATAGAAGATATATAATGTTTCGGGGGTTTTATGTAACCTTCAAGCCTAAAACAATTTTTTAAACGTGAACAAAAACACAAAACTGGTTCTGCCTTTTGTAGAACCGAAAGCACCAAAGGAAGGTCCCACGGCATCACTGGAGACTGATGAGGTTGGGGAAAATGTGCAACACCTTCAACAAAGGCCTTCATTAAAAAGCAAGATGTTGAGGATCTGTGGAACAGAATGACCAAGTTTCACACTTAACTTTTCAGGGTACCCAAGGCCAATTTTTGAACCACCTTTGACTAGAGGGCAAGCAAGTGACCCAAAGAATAATGGTAAGGGTGGAAGTTCCACAGCTCACACAAATGGAAATATGCCTTTCTTGCCTTAAGAAGCATAGGACTCCCTGATGCCAAGATGCTTCTTTTCCTTAAGACCTCAGCTATGCCATTAAAGACAGCAACAGCGAGGAAGGTGGTAAATTGGACCTTAGGACAGAACGTCTCGATGCTCTAGAAAAGGTCAGTGCAATTCCACTGACATGCAATGAATGCACTTTTTGGCCAATTTGGGGCCAGCAGAATCATTGTATTCCTTTCCACCTCAATGGTTTGAAGCAAATCGAGGTAGCAACTGAAGAAGGGGAATCCGATTAATTTGATCCCACGTAGTCACCAGTGCACCTACCACTACTGGACACAAAGCTGTTCAGTTTCCTGTTGAACCTGGTTTCCAGGTAGTCCATATCCAGAGTCCTCTAGCAATGACAGATCTCCCTGGACACCTCCAACATTCACATCAAGGAATTCCTTGTCCTGGATGACAGGCACATAGGATAATCCAGAGACAGGTATGATCTGTTCCAGGTCAACAGAAAGTTATACTGCATAGGTCTGGAAGCTGAGCAAATGGGACCACTTCAAACAAAGCCATCATGACGCCCAGAACATTCATGGACATTCTCACTAAGGGTTTTGCAGTGGAACAAAGGACCAGAGTCCCCTCTCTTTCTCTTAGGAAGACAAGTTTCCCCGTAGAAGGGACACCTTGTTTCAGATCATATCTAACAGCAATCCCAGGTATTCCAGATGCTGGGATAGTTTCAGAACCAACTTTTGTAGGTTGTGGATGACCCCTTCCAAAAACTGATCATCTAGCAGATCATGGAGGAAAGAGTGGAATTTGCAAGTACGTATCTTTGATATCGATCAATGTTAAGAAATCCCCCAAAAGAAGGGCTGCTACGACTGATCTTGCAGATTCCATCCAGAACTTTATGACTTTCAGAAACGGATATAACGATTCGAGGTCAAGAATGAACCTGACCTCCTCATTTGGTTTGGGAACCCTAAACAGATTCAAGTAGAACCACTGATTCCTTCTCTTCCTCAGGGACCTGTATCAAAATTGCCTGGGTCTGAGTTTGGGATACAGCTTGATAGCCAGAAACGAGGTGGGATCAGTTCTGAAATTGCAGTTTGAGCCCAGATGATATGACCTTCTGTACCCACGAGTCTACACTCAGCACACCCCCACCCCCCCATGATCTCAGTGGGGGCGCCCCTTCATTGTGAAGGGGACCTAAGACCTAGCTTAGAGGGTCTAGAAGCCCAAGATTTGCAGTGAAGGAATTGCCTGGTTTAGCCGTGGATGTAGAAGCCTGTGGGAAATGAAAGCACAACTTCCTGTGTGTCAAGAGACCTGGCTTTCTGGAGGAGACCCTCATCTTTTTACTGTAAAGAAGTATACTCTTTCCACCTGTAATCTTCTTGATGTAGGCATTCAAAGACTCCCTAAAAAAGGTCATTCATTACCCTCAAATGACATTCTTTTCAGTCTTGACTTACAGGCTGGTTCAGCAAACCAACACCTTAGCCAGGGAAATCTCTGCATTTGTAGAGAGCTAAAATACACGATAACTGACAAAGCTCTTCAATCATGCCATGGAGCAAAGTCTCAAAGCACATATCTATAGGATCCCTGAAAGTATACAAGTGCCCAAACAGAACCATGAGAGATTTATTGAGGTAAGAGATATCCAGGTCTACCTCAGGAGAAACCTGTTTTGTTTTTGTTTTTTAATTCTTTGTCCAAGGGATATTGTTTAGCAAAGCACTTAGGAAGAACACAAACATTTCTGGATGTTCATGCATATGTAATGTATATGCTTATGTTGCCTTCAAAAAGGGACCCTGCAAAGCCCCAGAACATTGGTTTCTTATGCTTTTTGTGAAGCTGTCTTTGCAATGAACACATGAAATGTATTTATTTGGTGCGCTGATTACTTCAAAATTTTAGCATATGGTTCTGGTGCAACACTATCCATTGCATTTACTTCAAGCACCCACCATAAAAAGGTTTAGTACTGTGAGGAATGCAGCTTCTAGTTGGACTTTATACCACTCTATCCAAAACAATAAAAAAAGATTTGGCCTTGGATACATATAAAGAGTTCTGGCATGAACAAATGTGCATGTTTGTATCTTTAAAACTAAAAAATAATTCTAACAAATGTTATTCAAAAAATATAATAAAATAGAATATTTATTAGGAAGTGTTGCACTTCCCTTTTATAGAGCAATAACCTAAATATATAGTTTTCATCCTAAATCAGTCAAATTTCTTGCTTGCAACTGCATCTGTTTTTTACCGAAAAGTCATTACACTCAACAATACAAAAGGTAATCACCCAAGTAGACTGTTAGAATTTCCAATGAACAATAGAATGTACAAGGAATAGTAAATAGTATACCGTTCTGCATTCTTCAAGCTCCTGCTGCATTTCCTGAAGCTGGTTTTCTGTCTGAGTCTGAATGGCTTTTTTTTGAAGCTCCATCTCTTCTAAAGCAAGTAAGGCTTGTTGTTCTTTTTCTTGAAGAGAAAGCAAATGCTCTCCCTGATTCTTTGCCTGCAATGTGCAACAAGGATCAGTAAGTATAAACCAAAAATAAAAATTGTAACACGTTTCAAACAGAGCCAAAATATCAAATGATACAACCACTCTTGGTGAAAGATTGCAAAACTCTTGAAGAAAGCAGAATGATAAAGATCATTCAGGGGCGAGAAGATAGATAAGATAACCTAGGGGAGATCTATGAGGGGAATGGATACTAACTGCATAATTCTCCTAAGCTTCACAATAATAATATAATAAAGAGTGACCAAGGCACAGATGGGAGGGTTGTATGTCCTGTACTCCAAGATAAGGAATTTACAGGTCAGTCAAAATTTCTATTATCCTAATCACACAGTACAGGACAAGGCTGGTATTTATAGACCATGGGATGCACCCAAGCTTTAAAACTAAACAGTGGGCAACAAGATAGTAACTTGGAGCTGCAAGCAGGCCCCTAAGAAATACAAGGGTTTAAGGAAGCTGAATAAAAACATTTAGATAACAGCTTATAGTACCTTGCAGATGAAGCTTTGCGTCAGCTGAAGACTGGACGTCCACCTGGTAGAACTCGGAATAAGTGTGAATAGAGGGCCAGGTAGCAGCCTTGCAAATCTGGGATACAGGTGCTTGATACAGAAAAGCCCAGAAGACACAAACAGCACTGGATTAAAGGACTCTAATGGGTGTAGGCCCTGGAGATGAGTTGTCTGATCCACCTGGCAATGGTAAAGTAGGAGGCTGGGTGTCCTCTACGAGGACCTATGGGTAAGACAAAAAAAAGGGACTCCATCTTGCTAAAAGAGGCAGTGGTTGCCAAGCAAACTCTGACAGCCCAAACCAGATGCAAACAATGCAAGATGATTTCCTTGCTGTGTTTTGAGGCAGGACAGAGGGAAGGGAGGACAATGTCCTCACTGAGGTGGAAGGAGGAGACCACCTTAAGAAGAAAGGAGGTATTGGTGTCAAAATCACCCTTTCGTTTTGCAAAAACAAGTAAAAAGGTATTTAAAAAGAGATAGAGATGTGAGTTATTTCAAACAGAATGTCTCTATTCAGTCCAAAGTGGGTCACTGAAGAACAGATAGCATCAGATTGAGATCACAAGGTGAAGCAGGAGGTCGAATTGGGGGAATTCTGTGAGCAACTCTCCCTAGAAAGGTCCTGATAAAGGATTGTACAGCAAGAGGCTACTTGCTGGCATAAACCTCTCTTGAGGGTACTCAAAAGCCAAGTCAAGACCAGACTGAAGAAAGGCCAAAATATAAGTGATAGAGTTATCAGCCTTATGTCCTTGTACCTGCACAGAAAACTTTCTATGTGCAGTGGTAAATTATGCAGGAGTTGGAACTCTTTGCGCTGAGTAACGTAGGAATAACGGAATCAGAAATACCCCTATTCTTTAGACTTGGGTTTCAACAGCCATAATGTTAAATCCAGTGAATGAGGAGCAGGTTGGAAGATGGGACCTTGGGCCAGTAAGTTTGGCCTGTTTGCAAGAGGCCAGGATTTGTCTGCCAGGAGTATGTTTGTGTACCACGTCCTTCTGAGCCACTCTGATGTGATGATAATCACCAGCACAGTTTTCTCCTCTATCTTGCCAGCATTCAAGAAAGGATCTTCATTGAAGGGAGGGCATAAACCAATTGGAATTGAAGCCAAGGAATCATCAGAGCAAGATCCATTAATGAGTAAAATATCGCTCAGGTGAAACAGTTCACTCGAACCACAACAGGTGCAGACCCTGGGTCGACACCACAAACTTAGAGAATGAAGATGATCGCACACCAGAGGCTTGATGAAAAAGTAGAAAATCCTTTATTAATCCAAAAAGTAGAACAAACAGCACAAGGACTTCATAAGCTTTTAACGTTCACATACAGTACCTTAGTTATAGTCACATACTCATTAGAATATCTACTGTGAAGGCTAAAGGATTTCAGGTCTTTTCAGGCTATGAGTTTGCTCAGCTTGTTCTTAAATCTGAAAGCCAAGAAGTCCACATCTGGTTTTCCCCACCTTTGTCAGAGATTTTGAAAGATTTCTGGGTCCAGTGACAACTCCCCTGCCTATAGATATTGATTGCTTAGAAGATCCGCCAGTCAGTTCCTTTTAAGGCTGCTAAGATTCCGGTGCACTCTTGACGATTTGTGTAGGACACTGTTGTGGCATCGTATGACTGTACAGTGAATGGGTGATCTTGCAGAAGGAAGGTCCAATGTTGAAGGAACCATATGATAGTTCTCAGTTCCAGAATGTTAATGGGATTTTCACTCCTCTGGGGACCATGTCCCCCGAACAGTCAGGGAACTTGTCTGGCTCAGCCTGTAAGACTTGTATTTATTGTTACCATGCTCAAAGTCCTTTGAAGGAATGATTTTCACAAAGCAATGGCAGGACTGGAGATCCTATATGCCAGAGAGATCTTCGCTTGACTGGACAAAAACACTGGGTGATCCAAGGATTGGATCTGCTTGTTCCATATCTTGACTAGACTGAAGGGGTCTAGAGTAAAACTGAGCAAACTCTAAGGAGGCCACTGTGAGGCCTAGAACTCTCATGCAGAAGCAAACTGGGGTTTTATTTTTATCGGACGGTCCAAGAGCTGGACTCTAGGAAAGCAATCTTCTTCTAAGGGAGGAAGATACTATCTTGGGCTGTGTCCAAGATAAGACCCAAGTACTCCAAACAATGAAAAGGCTAGAAAGTAGATTTTGGAACGTAGGTTATTCAGCCAAAGGCTTGAAGGAACTGGATAGTGTTCTGGATGTTGGCAGACAAGCTAAGGGCTGATGAGCCTTTCAGCAGAAGGCTGTCCAGGTAACCTGTAAAATGTATGTCCAAATTACATAGTAGAAAAGTCAAAAGCGGGGCAAGCCCTTTTGCGAACACTCGGGGTACAGAAGACAGCTCATATGGTTTTGCACAAACTGAAAGTGCTGGTCTCCCCCAACCAAAATCAGGAAGCATTGATGTGATGGGAAAAAGGGAAAATGGTGATAGGTACAGGTCTGTCCACTGATGCTGGAACGTCTCCTTGTCTTCATGCTCTAAATTCCATCTGGAATACTGGAACACAAAAAAATCTGTACGAGCACGCCTTGTGCCTTAAGTTGGTGCAAGGCTGTTAAAAGGCAAAAAGCAAAGAGAAGGCAAAGATAGAAAGTCAATATTGTTTGAAATGAAAGATTGGACCCAGAGATCTGGAATGTCTCAGATCCAAAATGATGCAAATGTCAATAGAAATCCCCCACTACAAAGAGTGGGTGAGTCCTTTCCTTGTGAGCAGGGTTCTGGAAAGGCTTTATGGTGGGCCAGGGGTTGTGACAAAGGCAAGTGCAAGAGTTGACTCACATGTGCGGTGCAGACTGAACCTCAGGTTTCACAGATAATTGATACAGCAGTTGTTCAGCGGTTCAGGTCAGGTTTACATCAGGTTCAGGACAGGTTAAGATCAGGTTCTGGTCAGGAATTTATCCTGTTCACAACTGAAAACATGTGCAGTTTAGAAACGTTTCCCATAGAAATCAATAGCCTGTAATCCACACCTGAACCAGACTGCACTGCTCAGAGCTCGTACAGGACTCTTTTGCAATCCACAATGCCAGTGCACCAGACATATGTGAACAGGCACCATAGGAAGCAATGTTATTTCACATGTCTAGCGGATTGGATGCAGTTCAAACTCCATCCACATATAAGTAAATCAGCATTTAAACCTTGGTTTAGATGTTGACACCTGGGAGAATGGAAAGATTCCTTTCTTTGAGTAGATGTGGAAGCCATAGAAGTAGCAGACAGACTTTTTCTTGATAAATTTGCCAAGGCATTTCCCAAAGAGGTGTTCACCATCAAATGGCATGTGTAGAAGACATTTCTAACCATGCCAAAGACCCAAAGAAAATTTTAAAAGCTGGGCCCACACAGGATAAATGATTTGGAAATCAATAGGTAGCACAAAGCAATGAACAAGCAGATGTTGCTAGAAGATTCAAGTGAAAACACTTTATTGATTTAACCACTTGCCTACAGGGCACTTTTACCCCCTTCCTGCCCAGGCCAATTTTCAGAACGAAAAAAATGAAAAAATAAAAGTTTTTCTTGCTTTCTATTATATAATTTTGCAAACAGGCAATTTTTCTTCTTCACTGACGTGCATTGATGAGGCTGCACTGATGGACACTGATGACAGCATGAGGAAAGTAATGACGATAACCGGCATGTGTGTTTACATCGTGATCACCTGTGATTGGAGATAGTTGATCACGTGGTAAAGGGCTGTTGTGATTGGTGTGAAACCTGAAGCCTGAAGGACACAGCGATCACAGACAGTGTAAGTGCACGCCACAGCGGGGGCACGGTTCTGGGAGGATGTCATACGACGCCCTCCCAGAACTGGACAACCGTGCTGTAGCCGTCATTCCGCTATAGCACGGTCAGCAAGTGATTAAAAAAGAAAAATGCTTATCCAGGGGAGAAAAGGTCCATCACCGAACAGACACTAGTAAAAACCTAAAGCCTAGGGGAGTGGGCAGGGTTATTGTTGGGTATGCTCTAGGGGCAGCTCTAGCTATAAGCTATCAACCCTTCTCATTTGTATCATGGAGAACAGAATGCTTAGCCTTTTTTATGCAGGGATCTGAGAATGGGACTGGTTGAGTAGTTTAGCAGAAGGCACTGGGTAGGGCTGACAACACACAGTTCACAAAACAATGTTGTACTGTTATCCCACAACAGGGCTAAAGAGCCCAGAGCACTTCTGGCAGACCTACCCTATTCTTCAAAGGGATAAAACACAAACAAATGTACATGTATTGCAGCGATATACTGCAGTTTTCTTTTGCCTTCATGAACGGTTAACCAACATTCACTAAACAATGGATATCAGGTGAAAAATATGTCTTCTGATGGTCTGATCATGCTTGTATAAGTTATATGAAGAACCAGGGTGGATAAAAATCAATGATAAAAAAAAAAAAAAAAAATTTTAAATCAGATTTTTTTAAATAAAATGCTTTTTGAGGAAAATATATTACCATCCAAAGGTTATTCCATCATGAAATAAAGATTAGTTTGTTAATTATGTAGAATAATGCTGCATATGTTTAATTTTTTTGGTAAATAAATTCCATGAATCCATTCACAATGTCATGCTCTTCCAGAGGTTTCTGTAAGATTATTGGGCAGTTTCTCTGCCTACAAGATATTATCACAGATGATTGGTTTACTTTTGCAGTTCTCAAAACTGAATTTGACTCAGCGGAGATCACATGCCTCTTCTTCACAGCAAAAATGTTATAACATGAACAGAGTTAAGAAAAAGACCTTCATCCTAACTTCTACACACCTATGAATACAGAATCAACCCCTTCAGTGCTAAGTTTCAAGACGTTCAGTGAATAGAATAGAAACAATATTTTTCTGATTGTTTGGAGTGGAATAGATCTGCACAAGAAGAAAGTGAAACTAAGTGTGAGGAGGAAGGGGCTGACAGTGCGAGGAGGGAGGGGCCGACAGTGTGAGGAGGAAGGGGCCGACAGTGTGAGGAGGAAGGGGCTGACAGTGTGAGGAGGGAGGGGCCGACAGTGCGAGGAGGGAGGGGCTGACAGTCTAAGTTTCTTCAAATATATATATTTTGTTTAGCCAAATTAGTTACCAAACATGGATGTTTAAGCAAATCACAGATGCTGGAATGTTATTGTTTCAGTTGAATAAATCTATTTAAATTGTTATTATTAAGGTAATGATTATTTTTCTCCTTCCTAAGTACAACAGAAAAGTTGTCCAAATATGAATGATTAACCTATTAAACTGGGGATAAAAAAACTAATATGAAAAGTTGTTATTCTAAAAATCTTCATCTACTTGCATATTAAAGTTATACCAGCAAGAATTAGTCTTTATGTAGAAAACTAGGATTTAAATCAAGCCTTACTGACTAGTGATATAAATCGTGATTTAAATCAAATCCACCCTGTGAAGAACATCAATGCTTAGCACAGGAATAGGTGTACGTACAACAGCTGCTTTCAGTTTTTCTTGAAACCCCTCTTCCAGTATTCTCAGTGTTTCCTTGTGTTCCTGCTCTTTATGCAACAGGCTTTCTGCATGAGATTTTTCAAGCTCAAGGATACGTCCATCACAGGTTTTCTACACAATAAAAATTGTACACATACAGATTACAGATCAGTTTTTGTAGAGTGAAAGTTTTATTATTTCACAATATTCTGTTTAAAAAAAAAAAAAAAAGAGAAAAAACAAACAAAACAATACCTTCATAATATCCACCACTTCTTGCTTGACACGACTGAGTTCCTTTTGAAGATTCACTCTCTCTTCTTCACTGGCTTTTTCAATGGCCATAATTTGTTCTTCCATTTGCTGCTTGCCCACTTTCTGAGCCTCCTCTGTATTCTGTGTTGCAGCTACAGCCTTTTCCAGCTGTTCAAAAGCTAATATAAAAATAGACGAGGCACATATTTAAATCAATTGAATCTGCAAAGATACACTGACCTGTAACATCTAAAACATCTAGAAACTTAATGTCACAAAAGCAAACAAATTACACTAAATAACATTAAAAAAAAAACCAACAAAACATTTTGCACACGTTGACTTTAAAATGGAACAAAAATCCAACATATTATGAATGATTATATTTACATCCTAAAAAATGGTCTCTTCCATCACCTCACATAGGTAGCTATGAGCTATAATGTTAGAGAGTAGCAGCACAATGATTATACACTATTAATTAGTTCCAATCACTTTTTAAGTGCAATGGAAAGCAGGAAAGATAAGAGGAACTTAGTTGGTAATATATAAATAGTATGAAGCATAGAAAAGTTTAGTCATGGACAAAGAAATGCTGCTTTAACACAACTACTGATATTATAAACATTTTCTGTATTATTTTTTTTAATGGGTGTTTCGTTAAAATAAATGTAAAATTCAATTTAAAAATAGTACAACACAGGTTATCATAACTTAATATAACACGAACTTCAGGTTGGTGATATCAGAACACGGTTCTGCTGAGTAAGGGTAGGATCATACCACATGTAGTCCAGTGCGGGTTTTTTTTTTTTTTTTTTTTTGTATTAAAAAGGAACTGATAGTAGGTTATATGGTTTCCAATGGCTTAGTTCACACCAGTGCAGTCAGTTCCAGTGCGCTCCAGGTCCAGAAAAAAAAAAAAAAAAAGTATAACATGCTGCATTTTTTTCTGCACTGAACTGGAAAGTGGTAAAATGCATCAAAAATGCACCAGAACGCATCAAAAACATGCATGCAGAAATGCATCTGGACTGCATTTTTATGGTGTGAACCAGCCCTAAAGAAATAAAATGAGCCATTTTTGTACTGATTGTAAAATCCTTTTCTTAAGAGTACACTGAGGGGCAAAGGAAATCTTTCTCCCTTGAGTTATTCTGCTGCCTACAGCAGGGTTGGTGGAAAGTGGTAAAAAAATAAAGGTAGGCCAGACCAGAATAATGCCTCATTTGTAGCAAACTGAAAGCATGATCATAATTGCAAAGAGGGGGGACATGTGTCCTTCAATGGACTCCAAGAAACTAGAAAAATATAACAGCAGACAGGCACCTCTAAGGCCCCATTTAAGCCTGAATTTTGTAGCTTGCAGCTCAAAAATGCTCA
Source organism: Staurois parvus (assembly GCF_062004578.1). Taxonomy (NCBI): domain Eukaryota; kingdom Metazoa; phylum Chordata; class Amphibia; order Anura; family Ranidae; genus Staurois; species Staurois parvus. The sequence continues at coordinate 124,687 of NW_028318084.1, read as the reverse complement.
ACAAGCAAAAACCAATTGTATTCAACAGCCCTTGTGCACACCTGAACTTGAACACCTGTCACTCCAAAAATACAGGAGCTACTTTACAGACAGAACTGAGCGTTTTTGGACCCATTGACTTCAATCATAATGCCTGAAAACGCTTGATTTGAGCATTTTTTCAGGCGTTTTTAACTGATACTAACTGATCTCCTTACCCTAGTGATTAACACTGGCTAAAGCCTAAAACTTGAATACACATGTAAAATGCCTGTAATACTCTTCTTAAAATGCCTAGATACACTTGCAAAAACACTCACAAAAGCTCAAATAAACACTACTGAAAATTGCTCTGCTCAGGTATGAATGCAGCCTTAGAGTATTGATAAATCCATAATTGCTAACATAGTAATGGAAAGTGCCTGTCTAATTAGCTGGGAAAAACACAATATTGTGCAAAACAAGTACGAATAATCAGTTAAGTTGGACCAAGCTTCACCGATGCGTCCAGCCCCGTGAATACTCATCTTTTCAAAGCATTATTGCTGCGGTTTGCTTTCCCGACATTGTACCTAGGTGAGTTTTTCTATGTGGGTGCCTTCTTAGTATGCTGTACTAATAGGATATTGTATGTTATCTAAACTGCAACCTTGTGTTCATCAATTTGAAGACCTTTAGGGAGTGTGGAAGAACATTGTTCATGCTTGTTTTGCCACGGTACACAATATTGTGTTTTCTAGGCCAGGTAATAAGGTAACCATTATACTGTACATTCCCTTATTGGGGTCTACAGTTTTATTGATACTCCTAGAGGTGCTTGTCTTCTTTAATATCTTCCAGTTTTCTGCACTCCCTTCTGAGATTGATTTGGTGGCTGAAATGAGAATGACCTCTAAACACTTTACTTCCAGTATTGGACCTCCATGTTCCCCGTTTGATTAGCAGTTTTATTTGAGTGGACTCAATGTATTCCAAGATATGGATTTTACAATACAAAACCCCTATATTACCTCCCCTCTATTGAGGGACACAGCAAGTCTTTCACCTTTGGGATATACAAAAGCTGTCCAACTGAGGCCAAACAACTATGCTAAAGCTAACGGGCCAAGAAAAGAATAACAGAACTGGGGACTGAATGCAGATCAAAAAGCAGTCTAAAGGACTTTTTGCCCTAACTGGCATTAGATGAGGCCTCAACATCCACCTGGTAGAACATCAGGAACATGTAAACAACAGACCAAGTGGGAGCTTTGCAAATCAGAGAAACGATTGCTTAATGCTGAAAAGCCCAAGAAGTGCTCACAGATTTAGTAAAAATGCGACATGAAAGGAAAGGGTGCAAACCAAGCTTGGTTGGTGGTTTACACTTTGTCAAAGCCATGTACAGATGGTAGAATGAGAGACCAAAGCACTCTTAGGAAACCATCCAGAATGACAAAAAGGAATCAGATTTTCTGAAAAAAAGCAATAATGGACAGAGACTCTCACAGTCCAAACCACATCTAGACAATGAAGGGAATTTTTCATTATGGTGAACTGGAGCCAGAGGGACAAAAGAACATTGTCCTGAAGTGAAAGGAAGAGACTACTTTAGGTAAGAAGAAAGTCCTACACCTCAACACCATCCTTTGTAAAACAAAACAAAACTAAAAAGAGGATCCACAGGATAATACAGAGAAAACCAGATTTACATCACGTTGAGTCACAGGGAAAGAGTAGGGGGGGGGGGGGGGGATTACATGGGAAGCTATGTACAAAGGTTTTAATTTAGAAATGAGAGGTCAGTGGTCTCAAACATGATAGAAAGAGGAGACCCAGAACTTTAATGGTGCTGAGAACCAAATTTTGGTTCAAAACCAGATGGTTTGAAAAAGATGATTCATCCCACAGAAAATTTACTAGGGAGGAAACCTTTAGACTTACACTAAGCAAAACATGCTTTTTATGTTCGATGATAGACCTTGTGAGAAGGTGACTTCCTAGCTTTTAAAATTGTAGGAATTACCAAATCAGAGAAGCCCTGTCTCTCAGAGCCTGGATTTTAACAGCCATGCTGTGAAGTCCATGAACTGTGAAGCAGGATAGTAAACTGGTCCTTGGACCACCATATCCGACTTGGTCAAACCGAAGCAAAGAGTATCACCAGAATTCCCTCTAACTCACTACTGTAAAGCAGACAAGGAAAAAGTTTCAAGAGGAAAGGAAAAGAACATGTTGAAGTCAAAAGAGAATCCATTACTTCAACTGGATCATACCTGTTCCTGAACACAAATCTGTCCAGTTATTTTTAACCTGGAGAGCAGGAAGTCCACATCCAGTATCCCCCACCTGTAACACGGGTCTTGGACACCTTCGGGTGAAGGAACAACTCCTTCAGGTCCAGACACTGCTGACTGCGGAAGTCTGCCTGCTAATTGTCCATGCCAGGTATGTAAATGGTGAACAAGGTTGGAACATGAAGTTCTGCCCAGGGCAGGATCCTCTCAACCTCTCTTACTGCAGGTGGTTTTCTCGTTTCTTCCTGATGAAAGGCCACTACTGTAGTGTTGTCCAACTAAATCTGGATTCGATAACCCTCCAGCAGGATGGTTCAACACTAAAGAGAAAGCCAAAACACCTGGAGTTCCAAAATGTTGATCAGGAGACAAGATTCCAGATTTTGATTCCTGAACCACCAAGCTAGGGACAACTTTGGCCCTTGGTACCAAATGAATCAATTTACCCAGGGACAGGAGTCACTTGTTCCATGACAATATAATATCATGTTGTAGGGATCTGGAGTAAAACTAGGTACTTGGGACTGCCTTGAAGGAGGCTACCATCAGACATAGGACTTTAAAGCAAAAGCAGAGAGTAGACAACTCCCAGACTGGAGAGTACAAGTCTGAGATTAGAGAGATTGAAGTTCCTCCTGAGGAAGAGATACTCTGACCTAAACTGTCTCTAGGACTAGACCCAAATACTTCAAATGATAAGTTGATTCCAGTGCCGATTTCTGAAGGTTCAGGGTCCATCAAAACCATTTTAACATCTGGACAGTGAAGTAAACTGTCAGACAAAGCCTATAACAACTGTTTCCCCAAAAGGTGGATGTCCAAGTATCCTACAATATGGATGCCACAAGAGCAGAGCAGGGCTAGAACTTGGGTCAGCATCTTGGTGCAGATGAGAGACTAAATAGTAGAGCCATAAACTGAAAGTGCAAAGGAACCACAGAGCAAAGTGTAGGGGACACAGGTGTGCTGGCAAAATTGGGGCATGCAGGTATGCATCCTTGATGTCCACAGAAACCAGGTAGTCTCAGATAACAGACCTGGTGGATTCCATCTGTATTTTCTGAACTCAATTAAAGACATTCAGTGCTCTGAGATCCAAGATGGAGCCGATGCCCCCTTTTGGTTTGGGAACAGAACAGGGTGGAGTAACAAGTCTTGAAACAGTTCTGCCACAGAAACTAGGGCAATCACACGTTGATCTGCAATGCCCAACAGGGCTTAATGGGAAGTGGCTAGCCTATGCAGTGATACAGGAAGGCTGGGGGTGAGCCGAGGAAGGGGCACAGAGTGAAAAATTGTAGCCCAGACACACCACCTCCTGCACTCAAGTGTCTGCACAGTCTACCAGATGTCCCCCCACTTTGAAAAAGAATGAACATACCTTCATGCAGAGGAAGATTTGTCTGGGGTTTAGTTAACTGTAAGCCCCAAACCTTATGGGTGGACTAGGAGCCAAGCGTGGGGGTTTAGAGGTAGTTGGTGCGAATCATGCGGAACAGACCTTTTTTTAGACACTGGTTCCACAGTCCAACACTACACAAAAAGTGACCTTCACAACCATTTAATGATCAAGGTATAAACTAAACTAGGGAAAAGCTTCTGTTTAAGGGATTTTTGAACAATCAGCAAGGGTTTGGAAGCAAAGTCATCGTTATGATGGGATTGTCAACAAGGTCCAGCAGCTAGCTCTAGAATGGACTTCCAACATCTTATCGGTTGGGTCCTTAGAGGCAGTTGCTTGCTCCACTGGTATGCGGATCGCTTTGTTAAAGACGAAAGCTACCAGATTGATAATGTAGGGGGACGGTTGTCAGTCCAATTTTTAACAAAGTGTTCTCAATAATTACAAGGCTAGAAATTGCCAAAGGGGAGAAAACATCTTGTTAGGGTGTTTCAAATGTTCCTAGAGGAAGACTTAGAACAGTGGGTGCACTGAGAATATCTCTGTGGTCCTAGGGGTTCTGAAGGAAATAGCACTGCTAGACTGATAAAAGCCTAAATAGTCACTAAAATTGAGAGAAATGGCAGAAGACCTGCCTGCAGAGGACTCCACAGAGGCAAATTTTCCCAGCATGGACAAGAACTCAAACAGATTCTTAAACTGGGTATACACTGGTATAATTTTGAACACAAATGCATACTAAAATTCCTAGGAAAGTTCATGCCAAAATTGTCTGAACAGTCTAATGTAATTTGAAAATAGTTAAAGATTTTGTATGCTTGTAACATTCGATTTAAGGATGATTGGACTTTACCAAACAAAAACTATATACACTGTTAGAAATGTTTTCATTCAAGAAAAAATTTCCACCCTGCTCTTTTGAATTTTTTCATCACTGTGACCGAAAACATAAAATGTTGAAGGAAATTCTACTAATGTTTACCCAGTTTTAGCGACTGAAGGCTCAGAGGATGTGAACTTACAGATATAGAATTTGCAGGGAAAGGTGCAGGAGCAAGATTGTGGCCTCTGAAGTCAGAGTCAGCAAATAACTGGGAGATATGGGCCAGAAAGTCTTGCATGACTATAGTAAACCCCTAGTCAAGAGGGCAGAGGAGTCGGCCACAACAGACATAGCTAAGGAAGACTCCTAAGGTGACACAGGATGGTCACGCAGGATAGCTGCAATCTAAGTGACTGAAGAAAAAGTTTGAAGAAAAAAGAATTTGCTAGCAAAAAGTATTTTCCCAGCAGAGAGAATGAAAAGATGCTTATCCTAGGACACTAGCAACAAAAAAAATAAATTGAGGCATGTTGGAAGTATGAGGGCTATCTTGAGCTGGCCTACAAGGTTCTTTTTTTTCCTTCCAGTGTCCAATGCTCCGGTAAGCAGCAGTGTAACCAAAAGGTCCTTGCGTCCCTCAAAGGACAAGAACAAAACAGCACTTACATTTGCAACACTTTAAAGTGGTTCTAAAAGTTTTTTTTTTATAAAAAAAAAAGTCATACAATGGTTTTGCACAGAGCAGCCCTGATCCTCCTGTTCTGCTGAATGCTCCCAGCGCAAGCACTCGTGCCCCTAGCACAAGCACTGATTCGTGCTCACTCCCGAGCCAGCTGTGTGTCCAATGGACTTGCAGACACAGTACAGGAGATGACCAGAGACTGCGGACACAGTACAGGGGATGACCAGAGACTGCGGACACAGTACAGGGGATGACCAGAGACTGCGGACACAGTACAGGGGATGACCAGAGACTGCGGACACAGTACAGGAGGTGACCAGAGACTGTGGACATAGTACAGGAGATGACCAGAGACTGCAGATATAGTACAGGAGATGACCAGAGACTGCGGACACAGTACAGGGAATGACCAGAGACTGCAGACACAGTACAGGGGATGACCAGAGACTGTGGACATAGTACAGATGACCAGAGACTGCAGACAGTGCAGGCGATGACCAGAGACTGCAGACAGTGCAGGCGATGACCAGAGACTGCGGACACAATACAGGGGATGACCAGAGACTGCGGACACAATACAGGGGATGACCAGAGACTGCGGACACAGTACAGGGAATGACCAGAGACTGCAGACACAGTACAGGGGATGACCAGAGACTGCAGACACAGTACAGGGGATGACCAGAGACTGCAGACACAGTACAGGGGATGACCAGAGACTGTGGACATAGTACAGGAGATGACCAGAGACTGCGGACACAGTACAGGGAATGACCAGAGACTGCAGACACAGTACAGGGGATGACCAGAGACTGTGGACATAGTACAGATGACCAGAGACTGCAGACAGTGCAGGAGATGACCAGAGACTGTGGACAGTACAGGAGATGACCAGAGACTGCGGACATAGTACAGGGGATGACCAGAAACCGCGGACACAGTACAGGAGATGACCAGAGTCTGTGGACACAGTACAGGAGATGACCAGAGACTGCGGACATAGTACAGGGGATGACCAGAGTCTGTGGACACAGTACAGGAGATGACCAGAGACTGCGGACATAGTACAGGAGATGACCAGAGACTGCGGACATAGTACAGGAGATGACCAGAGACTGCAGACAGTGCAGTGGATGACCAGAGACTGCAGACAGTAAAGGAGATGACCAGAGACAGCGGATCTTTGGGGAGGGAGGGGGAGCGGGTACCTGAATTTGACAGGTACCCGCTCCCACTTCCACGGAGTTGTCCTTCCTTCTATGACAGCCGGGTGCCCACTGCGCATGCGGAGAAGCGCTGCGCTTTGTGAACGGCCCAGAGCCTTCTGGGACCTGTCATGTGTCCCAGAAGACGCCGGACCATTCACAAAGCGCAGCGCTTCTCGCGCATGCGCACTGGGCACCCGGCTGTCATAGAAGCCGCCACGGGAAGACTGCAGCGCTGGAGCGAGGAACAGGTAAGGTCCTGCAGGAGAGAAGAGCTGAGCAGCTGGCCTGATATTCTGACATGGTGGCGGCAGAAATACCGGACCGTCCACTTTATATTCGCTCCATAAGACGCACTGACATTTTCCCCCCCTTTTTTGGGGGGGATAAAGTGCATCTTATGGAGCGAAAAATACGGTATATATATATATACACATACATACATATATATATATATATATATATATATATATATATATATATATATATATATACACATATATACATACATATACACATATACACACACACACATTACAATGACTTTTTTATATGTTAAAAAAATCTGAAGAATATATTTGAAAAAAAAAATATTTAAAAAAAAAATTATTTTAACATATATCTTTACATATATTTGTAAATGCATTCCAAAAATGTAGATTTGTATTTTTAACGACATACAGTATATTTGAAATGCATTTTAAAAAAAAAATCATATATTTTGTAATAAAAACGCAGTTCAACATGCATTGTGTGTGTGTATATATATATTTATTGAAATATACTGAATATGGCCAAAGTTGTAGCATTTCAAATGTATGGCAATATTTTTGGGAAGAATAGTTTTAAAATGTATTTCAAATATATTTTTCTTCCATGTGGGCCGCTCCATCCTCAGAGGCTGTGACTGGCATCAGTGGGAGCCAATTTTTGTTCATTTATCATCTGTGTCATGATTGCTGTGTTATTCCCGTCAGGTGATGTATGCAGCTTTTTGACTGGCGCGGTCTTTAATTCTAGTTAACATAAATGCAAACACTTCTGTATCCTAAGAATGAGCCAGGGTTTTCATTATTATTATTATACAGGATTTATATAGCGCCAACAGTTTGCTCAGCGCTTTATCAAGTTAATCTATTTACTGAAAATGGTGCTATGCACTGAAAATTTCTAGTTAACACTTTTTCAATGCAATGGTGGTGTCAAAATTCCTCACATCCTTTGCATTCCACAAAATGAATTACAGTATTTTCTGGCGTATAAGACTACTTTTTATACTTAAAAATATACCCCAAAAATTGGGGGTGGTCTTATACGCGGGGTATAAAATGTGAACCTTGAGTTTGTTTGGGTCAAGCTGGCTGGATGTGCAGTAATGTACATACAGTATACCGCGCTGAGCCAAGCTGGCTCAAAACAAATGTCCCTATGAGAGATGAATCTGTCAGCCCGCTGGATGTGCGGTATATACAGTATACTGCGCTGAGCCAAGCTGTTTCAAACCGTACCGGTACATCCCTACTGTAATCAGCCCGCTGGATACATGTATGTACGGTAGCTGCGGCTACATACAGTATACACTGGGCCAATCACGGCGAGTGATGTATTCTACTAATGAATACAAAGCCTGCTCGGATTGGCTGAGTCAGAGAGGTGGGCTGATGATGTCACAACCTCAGCCAATCCGAGCAGGCTTTGTATTCATTAGTAGAATACATCACTCGCCGTGATTGGCCCAGTGTATACTGTATGTAGCCGCAGCTACCGTACATACACGCCTCCAGCGGGCTGATCACAGTAGGGACGTACCGGTACGTTTTGAAACCGCTTGGCTCAGTATACTGTATATACCGCACATCCAGCGGGCTGACAGATTAATCTCTCATAGGGACATTTGTTTTGAGCCAGCTTGGCTCAGCGCGGTATACTGTATGTACATTACTGCACATCCAGCGGGCTGTATATATACTGTATACTGTATGTAGCCGAAGCTGCCGTATTACCGCACATCCAGCGGGCTGTATATATACCGTATACCGTATGTAGCCGAAGCTACCGTATTACCGCACATCCAGCGGGCTGTATATATACTGTATGTAGCCGAAGCTGCCGTATTACCGCACATCCAGCGGTAACCATCTGATTTGGAATTTGATCCATATGATGACTGTCTTACAAATGTATCACAAGATGTCATTCATGAACTTATGATGTCAGAGGATGAACATGAGGATTTTGAAGGATTTTAAGTACCGGTAAGTCATAACCATTTCAATTAAAAAATCTGATGTTTTTAAATGGTGTTGCCTCGGAAGGGGGGTAGTCTTATACGGCGAGTATAGCCCAAAACCTATGTTTTATCTGGAAAATTAGGGGGTCGTCTTATACACCCAGTCGCCTTATACGCCGGAAAATATGGTATATCATCCAAAATTGATTACATTCTAGGTATGGGACAGCTTATTTAATGGCTTGAAGGACTTCTTGGGACTTTGTGTTCCACAGAACATTCAGCATCTGCACCACACTGAAAACATGTTTTAAATGTCACAGTAACAAACGTATTTTATATTACTGACATTTGTTCAGTATTAAAGCTCATGTTCATATTTAACGATTCACTGATAAAGATTTTGAATAAAAATCATGATGATGATGATGATCATGAAAAAAGAATAAAGTGGAAAATGACATTTGTTCAATACTTTGGAATAGATTGATGTGTAGGTTAAATATTATCTGCAATTAAACTTAAAACCTCCAGCAGCAAAACTAATCAAATTCATTGACCATCTTCCTTGGAACCATTCCAAAATGATCAACTTATGCACTTCCTGTTCTCATTAGAATATGGTATGAGTGCCACCAGGGGCGGACTGACCATTTGGAAAGTCGGGCACTGCCCGAGGGCCCGGTGTCACTTGGGGGCCCCATGAGATGCCCCTGGAACTTTTTTCATAGGCTTTTTTGAGTTTGGGCAAGGAAACAGGGGCCCCATGATCCCCTATTGCCCGGGGGCCCCATGAGTTGTCAGTCCGCCTCTGAGTGCCACACAGAGAACCATACAGAATAATGTGCAGTCTGCCCAGCCTCTATCTTCTGTTTTTAGGCCAGATCCTTTCTTTAGCTCACTGCATGTACCAGGTTCTAAATGGAGCTAGAAGCACCCAAGATGATGAGCACTGATCTGGATTTGGACAGGCCAATCAATTTCTGCTGCAGGGGAGTAAAGTCTTTCAGAGTGTTTTTTTTTTTTTTTTTTTTGCTACACATGTAAATTGAATGTTGAATATTATAATACATTTATCCTATAAACATATATAGAGGGTCAGCTGTTAAAATCACAGTTTCCCAAGATGGTAGGGATAATATTAAGAAATGTTCTACAATACAGATGCCTAGAATAATTTGTTATCTGTGCTGATCCTGGTTTAAAATCACTAGGAGTCAGTGCTTTGTTGGCTGCGTCTCTATAGACTCCACCAATGACAGCCAGAGTTGCTGTGGCCACACACAACAATTTTTTTTTTTTTTCTAATTTATCCACTTGTTCTATGACTGCTAGGAGCATGAAAAGACACACATGTGCTGTCTTGGGCCTCGTGCACACTGGACATTTGGCCAACTCTCCTAGACACCTTTCCTCCAGGCAGCAGAATTTGGCAGAAAAGACACTTGTAAAATGTATGTAAGGCATTTAGACGCATCAAGTGAGTGTGCATTAATTCATTTAATTGTCCAGAATAATAGTTTGCATTAAGGCATGTTTAGAGGCAGAGAAAAACAGCAGCCTTTAAAAATGCCCAGTGTGTCTGAGGCCAGAAAAGACACTTGTAAAACGGATGTAAGGCATTTAGACGCATCACGTGAGTGTGCATTAATTCATTTAATTGTCCAGAATAATAGTTTGCATTAAGGCATGTTTAGAGGCAGAGAAAAACAGCAGCCTTTAAAAATGCCCAGTGTGCCTGAGGCCTTATTCACGGAAAGCATTATTGGTTTTTCCAAAATTACATCTGGATTGTAATGTGACCAGTTTAGATAAGGGTTCTTGTTATTTACAATTAAAAGAGTTAATTAAACAGTTTATAACCTAAAGAAAATTCTCAGAAAGGCAAGTTAAAGTCTGGCTATGCATACAATTTATACAAATATGCTGACATTTCTACAAAAACATCACTGCAAACCAAGACAACAACAGCATGCACTGATCGACATGCAAAGCAGAAGTTAACCAGGGCATTGTACAATAATTCATAAAAAAGGTGCAGTGGACACCAGCTGCTTCCAAACTGACAATTAAGTAAACGCTACTTTCAAACCATACACAAGTTCATATCACAAAAAGTTGTACTATTTGCTGCTCAGACAATAGGAACTTTTGACAAGTATTAACTGCAAAGAGTAGTTAGAACTGAATATTATATTATTTTAACAACATATCCGTGTGTGATATCACTTCATGTTAATGCTGGTATTGATTCAGAATGAACTTGCAGGCCAGAAGAGCTGCATCTTCATGAACAAGCATGATATCCTATACCCCAGGGAGCCATCAATACCTCCCTCAATGACTCCCAACATGCATTAAACATGGTTCAGCCATATTAAAATGCCTATCTACCTAAACTGCAATTATCATTTATAAAATCAGTATAGAGAAGCATATAAAGAAATCAGTAGAAACATGCCTATGATATAAAAATATATCATTAAGTGTTGTTGCATGGCGACCACTTCCTGTTATCTCACATATATATTCTTCTTATTATAGCCAAATTTACCCCCCTAACTCCTCCCACAGTTTTTACACTACATAGACAGTAATATACCGAAACGTGCGGATTGTTCCCGATTGGTGTGCTATTACTTTGTAGAACGTTTCGTCAAATGGTTCACGAAATATCACCGTTTTTGTGGTGAAATTGGTCCCATAGGAATGAATGGAGGAATCCTGATAGTTTTCACAATATGACCATTTGTTTGCAACTCACGCCGCCCATTGATATTCATTGAAACTCCTCTCTAGCCACCTCAAATTTGAAGGGCAATTTCTTAACTCCGACTGTGCCTTCATTTTTAATATTTACTCAAGCCACTCCACCCAGTTACTCCGCCCACTCCAGTTGTAGACTACTGGTGGAGGCAAGAACACTTCACACGATTTCCCCAGAAATTGTAGCTTTTTTAGTTCCTATTATTATTCACAGGCAGGTTTATGACAAATTAATAATCTCATCTGTAATCGCTGTGTGGTAATTTGAGTTTTTATTGGACTTTGAAGAAGGGGACATTCCCCGAAAGCTTGTCCTCAAAATTGTATGTTCGTGCAAATAAAAAAAGTATCACGGACAGTACTCAATTGTTTCTGAGTTTTAATTTACAAATTTTACCTGCAATATATGTGTAACATGGAAGGACCATAATATGATTAAAGGAGCAGGGAGATACTGTAAGTACCCATAATACTGTGGGAAGGCTTCCAGGGACAAAGAGCTTTTTCAGTTTTTATTGAAGACTTTAGGCCACAATACAAACTCACCCAAATAACTTTTATGTTAGCCATGTTCATTTTGCTAAAGGAAACCCAGTAGACTACTAGGCCCCTTACATTGATATACATGACATATTTACATGATATATTTGTGAATAAACTAATATTAAACATATTGTTAATTACCCTGATTGTCTGAGTAGCAACATTCATTTTTAAATGTTTTCTGTAAATTATTACTAAATAAAATAAATATCCCTTACCCCAATCCTGTTCATATAAGGCTTGGGAAAGGAACCAGTAATTGGCATGCATGGACACACAAAATATAACAAGTATCTGTGAGTTCTGTTTGCAGGAATTTGAAACTAATATTGTCATTTAAATCAGAGCTGCTCAACCATACTATGTCACGCTATTTTTTTTGGGACCCCAACTGTCAGTATGCTAATTTTCTGTGACTCTTTTCAAGAGGAACAAAGAGAGCGAAATTATCACCTAAGAATATAAAGACCCCAACATTTAATAGTGTTAGCTGATCAGGGATGTAGACTGGTTGTGCATGTCTGATTTAAACAGTAATTGATAACAAACTAAACAGTAATAAATGACTACCATTGTTACTAACACTATTCATTGTAAGCTGACCCAATTTAAAAAGAACACTTTTTTTTTTTCATTTTGAGTACCACAATACAAGTCTTTATTGATGGAACGAAACTCATAATCTATTATTTCCATAAATCAAAATTAACTCTCTTCTACAAGCTTTGGTTCACCAAAGATGCAGATGTCTAAATACAAGTGTTCCATTCTTTTGAAAGATAAATTGTTTAAAAAAAGTAATCAGACAAAATCCCAATATCTGTGTGTTAAGTTTAAACTTACCTTTTAGCAGGCTTGAGCTTCCTAACAGTAAATAGTACCAGCATTTCCTTGATTGAGCCATAGCAGGATCAGGTTGGCAGGCAAATGCTAGGATTGGTTACTCAAGCACAGGGGCGGACTGACCATTTGGAAACTCGGGCACTGCCCGAGGGCCCGGGGTCAGTAGGGGGCTCCATGAGATGCCCCTGGTGCCTTTTTCTTGGCCTTTTTTGAGTTTGGGCAAGGACACAGGGGCCCCATGATCCCCTATTGCCCGGGGGCCCCATGAGTTGTCAGTCCTCCCCTGCTCAAGCATAGATAGCCAGTCAGTGCATCAGCCGTGCCTGCACATACATCTCATCTACTGTTTGCTTGAGCTCAGAAAACATCATTGTATGGTATCACTCTGGATTCCAGAACTCTTCATACTGACCCCCACCCCTATTTTTTTTTTGTTTATGTTTTTGTGTTTATTGTGAGGTCTGCTCATCCCTCACAGTAATTACCCTTATCACCTCCCCATCCCCAGAACTAAAGGAATTGAATATGAATGTACAGTATGCCCTTCTTTGGCAGGAATAAAAATGTCTTCCAAACCTTAGTGTAAAAGTTCATGGTATTCACTTTGCGGTGAAGGAGAAGGGTGGTAATCCCCCTTTCTGCACATCCTCTTTATTCAAGAATCTTCCTCTTAGCCCCCAGGCCATCAGGTGGAGGAGCTAAGAAATCAGATGGAACAGTGATCCCTGTGACAATAAATCCAAACAATTCTGTAGAATCCAGGGAGGACTGCCAGAGACCTCAGAGCTGAGAACAAGCAACTTTTTGGGCCCATGTGGCTATCAAAATTACTTCTGCTTGGTCCTGGATGATTGTGCAGATCACTAAGGGTTGCAAAGATATTGGGGGAAAGCATACTCCAACTAAACCCCGTCCCCCTTAACCCCTTGCCTACCAGGTACTTATACCCCCTTATTTACCAGGCCAATTTTCAGCTTTCAGCGCTGCCGCACTTCGATTGACAATTGCGCGGTCATGCAACATTGTACCCATATGAAATTTTGATCATTTTTTTCTCACAAATAGAGCTTTCTTTTGGTGGTATTTAATCGCCACTGGGCACTTTACTTTTTGCGCTATAAATAAAAAAAGTGCAAAAAATTTGAAAAAAAAAAGTTTCTTTGTTTCTATTATAAAATTTTTCAAACAGGTATTTTTTCTCCTTCACTGATGTGCGTTGATGAGGCAGCACTGATGGGCACTGATAGGCGGCACTAAAGGGCACTGATAGGCAGTACTAATGAGGTGGCACGTATAGGCGGCACTGATAGACAGCACTAATGAGGTGTCACGGATAGGCGGCACTAATATGCAGCACTGATAGGCGGCACTGATAGGTGACACTGATGATGGGTACTGATAGATGGCACTGACTGGCATCACTGCTGGGCACTGACTGGCGGCACTGACTGGCACAACCCCTGGGCACTGACTGGCAGCACTGCTGGGCTGCACAGGTGGGCGGCACTGGTGGGTGGGCACAGGTGGGCACAGGTGGGTGATCTGCTGGGCACAGGTGGGCAGAGCTAGAGGGCGCACTGCTGGGCACAGGTGGGCGGAATTTGCGGGTGGCACTGCTGGGCACCGATCATCAGGGCACTGATCATCAGTGCCCTGATGATCGGTGCCGATCCCTGCTCTGACAACTGCCGGTTCTCGGCAGTACTTTCCTCACGATCTGACAGCGTGAGGAAAGTGCAGCCGAGAACCGGCACTTGCATTTCCCTCTGATCAGCGTGTCATTGGACACCGCTGATCACGTGGTAAAAGGCCGCTGTGATTGGCCTTTTACCACATCACGTGATCAGCTGTGTCTGTAGGACACAGCGATCACGGAGATCGCCGGGAGCACGCCCCCTGGGGCGCGCAGGAGAGCGCGTTCTGGGAGGACGTCATATGACGTCCACTCAGAACTGGCCAGCCGCAGTGTAGCCGTCATTCGGCTATCTGCGGTCGGCAACTAGTTAAAGGCATTATCTACCTATACTGCTTTTCACCTGTCTAAGATGTACAATGACCATGTATGGTGTCATTTGCTGACCTGTACAGGCAGTCTACAGTAAAATAAATGGTCACAGCACAGTGTCATGTGTGTTCCTGTTTTTGATTAAAAAAAAAAAAGGCATGCCACATGGCACAGCACAGGTTAATGCATGAACTTTGTCTATAGGCTAAAGACCAACACCTCCTGTGAAGTAACTACAAATCCCACAATCCCTTGGACTTCTAGTCCCATGCTGGTGCAGGTGAAAACTAAATTGTAATTAGATGAGATTAGATGCAGCTTAAAGCAATTAACAGAGCTAACCATGCTGGAAGAAATGTGTTTGCTTCATAAAACATTCCTGGTGCACACAAAGAAATGGCAAGGCATGTCTGTTATCCAAAACAAGAAGTTGCTTATGCATCTGGTGAAGAAGGGACGAGGTAGAAGGATCCATGGATAGACATGGGGAATCAATGAGCCATGACACTGCAAACTGTAGCCACCACATGTGAATCCACCATTACAAGGTAAGGCAAACAAACAACATTGAAAGTGTACACACACACACACACCATAAAACCCTTATACAAATGGAATATTCTAACCCTGTTAAAAGCTGGATACATTTTTCATACAAGGCTTGCTATACAGGTCCATATATATTTGACAACAGGCACAATTTTAGCTTTTTTCAGGTATTTACCAAAACGTATTCAAGCTAAAGTTATATAATGGATATCGTCTGAAAGTGCGCACTCTCAGGATTAATTTAAGGGTATGTACATCCAAATTGGAGGAAGGGTTTAAGAATTACAACTCTTAAGAGTAGCCATCCCCCCTTTTTCATGGGACCAAAAGTAATTGGACAATTGAATCAAAAGTTGTTTCATGGCCAGGTGCGGGCTTACTCTTTCGTTATTTCTTAATCAATTTAGCAAGTAAAAGGTCTGGAGTTGATTCTAAGTGTGGTATTTGCATTTAGAATCTATTACTGTGAACCTACATCATGCGTTCAAAGGAGTTGTCCATGTAAGTGAAACAGGCCATTGTAAGGTTTCAAAAATGAAACAAATCCACCAGAGAAATAGCAGCAGCATTAGGAGTGGCCAGATCAACAGTTTGGTACATTCTGAGGAAAGAAGAACGCACTGGTGAGCTCAGCAACATAAAAAGGCATGGACATCCATGGAAGAAAACAGTGGTGGATAATTGCAGGATCCTCTCTATGGTAAAGAAAAACCCATTCACAACATCCAGACAAATGAAGGACACTCTCCAGGAGGTGGGCGTATCATTGTCTAAGTCTACAATCAAGAGAAGACTTCACGAGAGCAAAAACAGAGGGCTCACCACAAGGTGCAAACCATTCATAAGCCTGAAGAATAGAAAAGCCAAATTAGATTTTGCCAAAACACATCTAAAAAAGCCAGACCAGTTTTGGAAAGGCATTCTTTGGACGGATGAAACTAAGATTAATACCAGAATGAGGGAAAGAAAAAAGTGTGGAGAAGGCTTGGAACAGCTCATGATCCAAAGCACACATCATCTGTAAAACATGGTGGAGGCAGTGTGATGGCATGGGCATGCATGGCTTCCAGTGGCACTGGGTCATTGCTGTTTACTGATGATGTGACAGAAGTAGTCGGATGAATACTGCAGTGTTTAGAGATATACAGTCGGCCCAGATTCAGCCAAATGCAGCAAAGTTGATTGGACAGCACTTCACAGTACAGATGGACAATGATCCAAAACACACTGCAAAAGCAACCCAGGAGTTTTTGAAGGAAAAGAAGTGGAGTTTTCTGCAATGGTCGAGTCAATCACCTGATCTCAACCCAATTGAGCATGCATTTCACTTGCTGAAGACAAAACTAAAGGCAGAAAGACCCAAAACAAAGAACAACTGAAGACAGCTGCAGTTAGCAGCATCACAAAGGAGGAAACCCAGTATTTGGTAATGTCCATGGGTTCCAAACTTCAGGCAGTGATTGCCAGTAAAGGATTCTCAACAGAATATTAAAAATTAACATTTTATTTATTATTATATTAATTTGTCCAATTACATTTGAGCCCCTGAAAATGGAGGGACTGTGTATAAAAATGGTTGCAGTTCCTAACATTTGTATTTGATATTTATGTTCAACCACTTGAATTGAAGCTGAAAGTATACACTTCAAATTAATTTGGATTTTTTTGCTTTAATTTATTCTGGTGTCATACAGAGCCAAAAGTAGGAAAATTGGGCCTGTGTCCAAATATACAGTATCTCACAGAAGTGAATACACCCCTCACATTTTTGTATATATTTTATCACACTGAAGAAATGACACTTTGCTACAATGTAAATTATTGAGTTTACAGCTTGTATAACAGTGTAAATGTGCTGTCCCCTCAAAATAACTCAACATACAGCCATTAATGTCTAAACCACTGGCAACAAAAGTGAGTACACCCCTAAGTGAAAATGTCCAAATTGGGCCCAATTAGCCATTTTCCCTCCCCGTTGTCATGTGACTCGTGTTACAAGGTCTCAGGTGTGAACGGGGAGTAGGTGTGTCAAATTTGGTGTTATCATTCATACTAGTCACTGGAAGTTCAACATGGCATCTCATGGCAAAGAACCCTCTGAGGATCTGAAAAATTAATTGTTGCTCTACATAAAATGGCCTATGCTATAAGAAGATTGCCAAAAAAAACCTGAAACTGAGCTGCAGCACGGTAGGAAAGACCATACAGAGATTTAATAGGACAGGTTACAATCAGAACAGGCCTCGCCATGGTCAACCAAAGAAGTTGAGCGCACGTGCTCAGCATCATATCCAGAGGTTGCCTTTGGGAAATAGACGTATGAGTGATGCCAGCATTGCTGCAGAGCTTGAAGGGGTGGGGGGTCAGCCTGTCAATGCTCAGACCATATGCCGCACACTGCATCAAATTGGTCTGCGTGGCTGTCGTCCCAGAAGAAAGCCTCTTCTAAAGATGATGCACAAGAAAGCCCGGAAACAGTTTGCTGGCAACAAGCAGAATAAGGACATGGATTACTGGAAGCATGTCCTGTGGTCTGATGAGACCAAGATAAACTTATTTGGTTCAGATGGTGTCAAGCGTGGTGAAAAGAGCCTACAGTCAAAGCATGGTGGTGGGAATGTCATGGTCTGGGGCTGCATGAGTGCTACTGGCACTGGGGCACTACAGTTCATTGAGGAAACCATGAATGCCAACATATACTGTGACATACTGAAGCAGAGCATGATCCCCTCCCTTCGGAAACTAGGCCGCAGGGCAGTATTCCAACATGATGACACCAAACACACCTCCAAGACGACCACTGTCTTGCTAAAGAAGCTGGAGGGTAAAGGTAATGGACTGGCCAAGCATGTCTCCAGACCTAGAGCCTAAATGGAAGGTGGAAGAGCGCAAGGTCTCTAACATCCACCAGCTCTGTGATGTCGTCATGGAGGAGTGGAAGAGGACTCCAGTAGAAACCTGTGAAGCTCTGGTGAACTCCATGCCCAAGAGAGTTAAGGCAGTGCTGGAAAATAATGGTGGCTACACAAAATATTAACACTTTGGGCCCAATTTGGATGTTTTCACTTAGGGGTGTTGCCAGCGGTTTAGACATTAATGGCTGTGTGTTGAGTTATTTTGAGGGGACTGCAAATTTACACTGTTATACAAGCTGTACACTCACTACTTTACATTGTAGCAAAGTGTCATTTCTTCAGTGTTGTCACATGAAAAGATATAATAAAATATTTACAAAAATGTGAGGGGTGTACTCACTTCTGTGAGATACTGTGTATGGACCTAACTGTATGAATCAGAAAGCCAACATTTACAACCTCCACATTTTTAATAGTCTAGACTACCCATAGAGGGGGTATTCTTTAGGAGACTTGCTGCCTGGGCCCCACAGCAGTATGTCCTCCACCCCTGCAGCCTGTAGTAGTTACTGGTCCACTCCTGCCATGATGTCAGTCCTTTTAAGCAGTCAGAGTCCAGAATAGAATGGTGCCAGAGTGTGGACGTCCGTGCTTTTAAGTTGACAGTCAGAAATACACATCCCGCACACTGGGCAGGGTATCAGTATCCGTATACGATGCAGAAACTAAGCGGCCGCCATATTGGCACTCCTTGGTTCACCATATAGGGGGACCTGCCCAGAGGCCCTATACCGTCAGAAAAAATGCAGGAAGAAACCCCCACAGGAGGAACAACGACCACCGGCGCCACTACCACATAAAAAGAAACATGCCAAAAAACCAAATGATACTGATACAAGGATATGATGCAAGGATACAAAAGGCTGACGAAGGAAGTATGTTGTTCTTTCGAAAACACATTCCCTAGAGCCAGACCTATTTACTCCCTCAGTGGTGTTACCAGGTTGCTCATCCTTTCTTGCACGACAGTCCTTTCCAGCGAAGTTTTGTTCCAGTGATCCGCCGATCCACTGATTTGCTAGTGCACACAACAGTTGAAGCTCTTGCACTTTTTGCTATGCTCCTGGCTTTGCATGCCCCTCTCTAAGGCGCCCATCCTCTCCACCTCCAGTGGCTGCCTCTCCATCCAGCTCCCAGTGGATCAAGCCATCCATCTGCCTACGGTTATGGACTTCTGCCGTAAACACTTCACCCTTGTGAGTGCAATATTATATGATTTTAATTATCTTTTTAATAAATTGACATACTACACTATATTAGTTCCTTGGGCGCCTCAGGTAAATAACCTGCCCAGGAACACAGGCACATCAGGATCTAGTCACCTGAGGAGGGGGGCCCAACAACAACAATTATCACAACCAGGGAAAACAAAAAACAAAAACAAGACAAAGTACTCCTGGATGATTGGAAACATAAAACAACTGAGGATGAGATGGAGGGAGGGGCTTTTTAATCTCATTCTCCTGGAAGATGATTTGGGAAAAGAGTGCTATTCTCGCTATTCTTTCTTCCACCTTTCCATCCGAGACTTCAGACAAACAAAAATTACTTTTTAGCCTGGACAGTAAAAGGGGAAGATTGAGAACATTGTGAGACTGATTTGGTAATTAAATTCAGAATGTTCACTGAAAAAAGTGAAGATTAACTTCAAATATTCAATCACATAAAAAGCTCATTCTGATTTATTTCATTTGCACACGACCTTTTTAAAATAAGCATTCTCAACTCCTCAATAAATTAGCCTTCCAAGTATCATGTGACCAACATACCAGGAAGATTGCAAAATTGCTTTTTTTTAGCATTCACAAGATGAACAACAATACAAAGTGGGGGGAGCATGGGCTATATATTACAACCATAACACAGGTTTTTATACATTTCACCTATTTTATACAACAACTAGCGTAGAAAGTGAACCCCAGAAATGCACAGCTCTGAGCACCTCTGATTTCAGAACTGTCAAATCCCAGCTGGCTATGACTACTCAAACAGCAGACTGTGGACCCTCCATCCCCATTCTGTCTAGCCCACATGCAGAGGAGGCAATAAGGTTCTAACAGACCTGTCACTCCATATATACTTCTCAGCCCTATTTTGATAGTAATACGGTAAAAAAAAAAAAACTAAAAATGTGTTTTAAAAAAATTTAAATGAGTTAAAACAGAAAAAAGATCCCGTACCCAAATATTCAAACCTAGAACATCCAAAGCTGCCATCAGATGAGGCCTGAACATTCACTTGATACAACATGTGAACAGAAGACCAGGTGGCAGCCTTGTAAATCTGGGAAAAAGTAATCTGATGCTGAAGCGCCCAGGAGGCACTTACTGATCTAGTGAGACGTGACTTGACAAGGGATGCACCCGATCCTTCAAGTGATTGTAAATGCTTATTTTATTTTTTTGGGGTTTTTTTAATAACAAACAGGTTTCTCGGCTGCCCCGCTGATGTTCCTGGCATCTTCCCTTCTCAGAGTGCCCCATAGAAAGCAGCTTCCTATGGGGACACTTGTGCAGGCTCGTTCCTGAGCCTTGTTGTCTATGTCACACAGACAGCGGGACCCAGACCCACCCTCTCAGCATCGGCTTTGACTTTTGCCAATGGCTCCTGCTAACCTCAGCAAAGCCAGTGAGACCGGGAAGTGAGAAAAGAGAAGAGCTGTCAACTGGCACGGTGCTCGATCTCAAGTAAAAGGGGGGTGAGGTTGGAGTCTGATGCCTAAACCTTTTTTATCCTAATGTAAGGTAAAAAAAGGTTTAGGCTTTATAACTACTTTAACCTCCCTGGCGGTATTCCCGAGTGTAGCTCGGGGTAAAATTTCAGTACCAAGAGCGTTAACCCCGAGCTACACTCGGGCTTACCATGCGGCGTTGCTCAGGGGGTCCCTGCAGCACTTACCTTGTCCTTCGCTCCCGCGATGTGTCCCCTGCAGCGTCCCCGGCCATCTCCTCCAGCCAATGCCGGCATCTGGCTTCCGTGTTCCGGTCCCTGTGACGTCGGGACGTACGGGCGCTGGGACCAGCAGCAAATTTGAAATTTTTTAAAAATGTAATTTTTGCTGTCATTGCTGTTTCAAACCATTTCACATACATTTTGTTCCTACTGCTTTGTCCGGCGCCCTGCCTGCATTTTGTCTGTTCTTCCTGCCTGGAAACTTAGAAAAGTCCATGGCGTCCAAAAAGCGTCCCTTTACATCAAAAGCGGTTTTAGAACAGCGATAGTAAATCAGAACCACTTGCAGAATTGAGTGATGATTCGTGGGGGAAATTCGTCATCAGACACTGAAAACGATTTTGCGACTTTGCTCAGCGATGTGCGAATTTGCCTCTGTATTTCAAATGTCAGTGTTTTTGGTTTGATTATATTATTGAATTAAATTTATTATTATATTATTATTTTTATGATTATTTATTAAATTATAATTTATGATTTCGTGTTTCAAGTTTTATCATACCCGGGATGTTTACTAGACTCTTGTTCGGACAGATTTCAGTGAGTTATTCCTAAAAATTACAGCCTACAATAAAAAAACTACATATTTCCATGCAAAAAAATGTACCGCTTTCAGCACAAAGAAATCGGAAAGAATCATATCGCCGAGGAGGTTAAGACAACAGGCTTGAATGATAGTCACTATGTGATGCCTGTTTATGTGTCCCTGCTTCATAAGCCAGTTATAGACTTGGGCGGTGGCCATTTTTATTTGCATGTTGGAGTTTAGGTACTTGGGTGCACTAGGACCCTGGCTGCCACTGTGCTACATTCTGGGGTCCTGTGCACTCCTTTGCCTTTAAGAGGGGTGGGCTCCCTCAGGTTCACCTGCCCTTGATCTATCCATTAAATGCATGTGCCTCTATTATGGGGACTCTCAAATTGTAGAGTTAGAACCACAGATTATCAGGGTGCCATGACTTGGCTCTGTGGCTTACGTATGTATTTGCAAATGTGTGCTAACTAAACCCCTGTTATAAACGCATACTGTTAGGTTAATTCGGTTGTTGGCAAGCTGGCTGGCAAGTTGTCCAAGAATATTGTCCTCTCCCCTTTATTCAAATTGAATGATAGTCTGCCTGAGCCATTGAGAAAAAGAAGCTGTTTCACTCTTCCAGGGACCCCCAGGGATGAGAGAGAGAGTCATTATTTCTGAAGAAAGCAGTGGCTGTGAGGGGTTGCAGGATTTGGAACTACAAGGTTTGTGGTCAGACTGGGTTTGAACTTGGGGTCTGAGGCTGTGCAGTAAAGAAAAACACTCTTTTTGGCCTCTGTCAAGTATTGAATCTTTCCAGACTGAGCCCTAGGATGCTTTTGCTGAACAAGACAACTACTCTTGCCACCACTGGCATCTAGTACAGCCCCAAAGGGTAGTTGTCTCTGGAAGGTCAAGCGGAGCAGGTAGGCTTTGCAGAACAGCACTTTAGTCAAAGAGTTCTCCTCATGTACACTGACAGGAGGCTCACAAGAGAAGTCAAATGGTGACATGTTCAATCCTTATTTTACCCACTATATGTCATGGATTGGATATTCATATCTTTATGCATATAACTTTTCGATTTGACAGTTACGTAAGTATTGTAGTAAAAAAACTAAAATTGTTAAACTGGGATAGCCTACAATTTTTTTTTGTTTGTCAATGCCCAATTCTCCTATAGTGCGGTAGTATAACCTGATGGTTTATGGCTGTGTCCCTCAATGGATGAAAAATAAAATGGTGTATAAATGATTTTGTTTCCTGTGGACCACAGTCCAGGTATATGACGTAACAGATCCTTTTGGCCGTATGTGGTCCTGAATATTGTAGAGAACATTGTTAATAAACTTATATACCGTATTTTTCGCTCCATAAGACTCACTTTTTTCCCCCCAAAAAAGGGGGGGAAATGTCAGTGCGTCTTATGGAGCGAATATAAAGCGGCCGGTCCGGTATTTCTGCCGCCACCGTGTCAGAATACCGGGCCGGCCGCTCAGCTGTTCTCTCCTGCAGGGCCTTACCTGTTCCTCGCACCAGCGCTGCACAGTCTTCCCGCGCTGGCTTCTGTGACAGCCGGGTGCCCAGTACGCATGTGCTGCGCTTTGTGAATGATCCGGTGTCTTCTGGGACACATGACAGGTCCCAGAAGGCGCCGAGCCATTCACAAAGCGCAGTGGGCACCCGGCTGTCACAGAAGCCGGCCCGGGAAGAAGAGGGAAGGACAACACCGCAGAAGTGGGAGCGGGTACCTGTCAAATTCAGGTACCCACTCCCCCTCCCTCCCCAAAGGTCAGCAGTCTCTGGTTATTCCCTGCACTGTCTGCAGTCTCTGGTCATTCCCTGCACTGTGTCCGCAGTCTCTGGTCATCCCCTGCACTGTGTCCGCAGTCTCTGGTCATCCCCTGCACTGTGTCCGCAGTCTCTGGTCATCTCCTGCACTGTGTCCGCAGTCTCTGGTCATCCCCTGCACTGTGTCCGCAGTCTCTGGTCATCCCCTGCACTGTGTCCGCAGTCTCTGGTCATCCCCTGCACTGTGTCCGCAGTCTCTGGTCATCCCCTGCACAGTGTCCGCAGTCTCTGGTCATCCCCTGCACAGTGTCCGCAGTCTCTGGTCATCCCCTGCATTGTGTCCGCAGTCTCTGGTCATTCCCTGTACTGTGTCCGCAGTCTCTGGTCATCTCCTGCACTATGTCCGCAGTCTCTGGTCATCTCCTGCACTGTGTCCGCAGTCTCTGGTCATCTCCTGTACTGTGTCTGCAGTCTCTGGTCATCCCCTGCACTGTGTCCGCAGTCTCTGGTCATCTCCTGCACTGTGTCCGCAGTCTCTGGTCATTCCCTGTACTGTGTCCGCAGTCTCTGGTCATCCCCTGTACTATGTCCGCAGTCTCTGGTCATCTCCTGCCCTGTGTCCGCAGTCTCTGGTCATCTCCTGTACTGTGTCTGCAGTCTCTGGTCATCCCCTGCACTGTGTCCGCAGTCTCTGGTCATCTCCTGCACTGTGTCCGCAGTCTCTGGTCATCTCCTGCACGGTGTCTGCAGTCTCTGGTCATCTCCTGCACTGTGTCCGCAGTCTGTGGTCATCTCCTGTACTGTGTCCGCAGTCTCTGGTCATCTCCTGCACTGTGTCCGCAGTCTCTGGTCATCTCCTGCACTGTGTCCGCAGTCTCTGGTCATCTCCTGTACTGTGTCCGCAGTCTCTGGTCATCCCCTGTACTATGTCTGCAGTCCATTGGTTCAGAATATTTTTTTTTCTTGTTTTTCGCCTCTAAAACCTAGGTGCGTCTTATGGTCAGGTGCGTCTTATGGAGCGAAAAATACGGTAATTGCCATTCTCTTCAGCATTCTCCTGCAAGCCCAAGCCAAAAGGGCATGACCATGATACCCTGGGTTCACAGAAGTGGATTAAATGACACCAGGATTCATTCAGCTGAAAGAGAACAAGAGCTGGCTTTCAGGTGAATCTGTGCGGGACAGCGCTAAAGCTGACTTGTGCAGAGCAAATTATTTTGTCCTTTTTTCTTAGCTGGAGCTAGTTTTAAGTTAAAAACACATCTTGTTTAGAGGCATCAAGGAAGAATACAAAGACTACTACATGAAAAGAAAAAAAAAAAAAAAAAAAAAAAACACATGCCTCCATTAAAAATGTAAGTTCAACTGTGCTACACATTTTCACCTTCCCAGAGTGCTACACATGAATGAGAAATAACATTGCTATTCAAATACAAATATATGGGTCATTTCAGGGTATGAATAAAAATAAGTCCTTACCAGTTTTTTCAGATTTTTCTTTTTCCTCCTGTAGCAGTTCACATTTTGTGGTTATTTGTTTGACTCTTGCTCGAAGCTGAGAAACTTCCTCTTCCTTCATCATTAGGGTTTCATGCATCTGTCTTTTTGTCTCAGCAATGACCATTCCCTATAAATAACAATAACTTAAAAATATTTACCTTGGCAGAACACATCAAATTAAACATTTTTAAGAGAATTTATAGAGTTTCACTGCTGAATGAATCAAGGCGCATGTCATACCCTCTGCTAACTCATATAAATTTGGAAGGATTTTCATCAGACAAATCAATCTTTCTTAACCACTTGAATTCCTGAGGATTTACCCCCCTTAATGACCAGGCCTTTTTTTGCTGTTTGGCGCCGCACTAATTCAACTGACAATTGCGCGGTCATGCAATGCTGCACCCAAATGAAATTTACGTAATTTATTTCACACAAATAGAGCTTTCTTTTGGTGGTATTTTATCACCTGTGCGCTTTTTATATTTTGCGCTATAAACAAAAAAACCACAAAACTTTTGAAAAAAATTGTATATTTTACTTTCGGCTATAAAAAATATATCGTAAACTCAAAGTTAGTCATAAATTTAGGCCAAAATGTATTCTGCTCTATGTTTTTGGTAAAAAAATCCCAATAAGTGTATATTAATTGCTTTGTGTGAAAGTTATAGCGTCTACAAACTATGGAATAGATACTGTAATTTATGCAATTTTTTGCTATACAGTGCTGCATTCGTTTAAATGACAATTGTGCGGTCATGCAATGCTGTATATAAATGAAATTTATGTCCTTTTTTTCACATAAATAGAGCTTTCTTTTAGTGGTATTTGATCACCTGTGCGCTTTTAATTTTTTGCGCTATAAACAAAGAATCCTATAGGCCTCCTCACTAGTGTACCTTTGGTTGGACATTTTGGCCACTAAATTTAAAGGTACCTAGTGCGACTCACGGGAAAAAGAGTTGCTAGCTGTCAGGGACTGCTTGAACCGCTACAAAAAATTTACCGACAAGTGCTAACAGAGATCAGGCCTGATTCTGTGAACACTGCGGTTTTGTGTGTAATGTATCAAGTGACAGTGACCTACTGACACTTGCTGGGGGAGAAGGGGGGCGTAGGGGCTAAACGCAGGTGCTGGCAGGTGTTGGGGCTGATCCCGCTAACACTGCGTTTTTGGGGATACTATAGTAATGTGAACGCTGGTATAGTGCTGATCTGATCAAAGATATTGATCCAATCAGACACTATACTAGCAATGGAGGTTTAACGTGCAAGTGAGCGTGTTCCTGGCAATCAAGGGGTCAAATGTTATTAATGGTGTACTGACGGGCAATCTGACGCTATCTGGGAGGGGCGCTAACTGACGCTAACACTATCGGACGTCACCAGTGACACTAATACAGTGATCAGTAAAAATCTGTTCACTGTAATCAATGACACTGGTGACAGGGCAGTGAAGGGGTTAACTGGGTGGGGGGATCAAGGGGTTAAATGGGATTACTGGTGTACTAGCGGGCAAACTGGCGCTATCTGGGAGGGGTGCTAACACTATTGGAAGTAGCCAGAGACACTGATACAGTGATCAGTAAAAATCTGTTCACTGTAATCAATGACACTGGTGACAGGGCAGTGAAGGGGTTAACTGGGGGGGCAATCAGGGGGTTAAATGTGACCTAGGTGTGTTCTAACTGTAAATGTGTAGTGTTTTACTCACGTTTACTGTGTCTTCTTCTCTCTCTGGGACAGAATGTGCCCAGGCAGAGAAGAATGACATCATATCCTGTCCTGTGTAACTGTCAACACAGGACAGGATAGGACAGGGACCGATCATCCGATTTCAGCCGGACATCAGTGGCTGAAACCGAATGATTGATCCCTCGGGGTTCAAATGGCGCGTGTGCACCCCCCCTGCCCGCGAAAACCTCGGGAGCGCGGAGCATGTTTAAAAACGTGCTTTTGCGCAGCCGTGCCGCCGTTTTAATACAGTGGCTGGACGGCAAGAGGTTAAAGGCATATAAACTGAAGGAGTGAAAAGATGACATAAAATTCAACTTTATAAACCTGTAAACATTCAAAAAAATGTTTTTTAAAAATATATTTCTTTCTCAGCATTTGAGGGACATAGGAAGCCTTTCACCTTTGTGTTATACTGCCACTTAAAGGAGGATTGCACAAAGGCAAAAAACTAAATAAAATTGAAGGCCCACAATATAGACATCTCTATAACCCTGTTGTCCTCAGTCTAGCTGTGGCGTCCATAATCCCTGGACTAGACATTACGAGGCACCTTCGGGCACTGGGTTTCATGTAGGGCACTTTCCAAATCTCAATCCCTCTATAAAATTGAGTAAAGTTGTTAGCAAATGACGTCAGCTGTCAAGTCTGACTGGAGTGTTGTGCATCTTACCACTGCTGCTCCAGCTTCCAAACAGCCATGTGGAACCTAGATACTTGACCTTTTCTTGCTGCCCGGCAACAGTGATTTGGTCACCTCTGGCCATCTGTCCTCATCTGCTACCAGCTGTCTGAGTTTCCTGAGGCCTTGCTTTATACCCTAAACCTTTAAATGCCTTATGACTGCGTGTTCGCAACACATCTGAATCTAAACATGGGTATTTGGGGGCAAAGGAATGTATGGGACAGTCCTGCTGTAACGTGAGAGGAACAATCCAGCTATAAACAAGGAAAGGGGGGGGAGGCCTGGCTTAACTGGAACCCCAGATGGCTCAGGGGCTGCTTTATGGTGCCACAACTGCAGCTTGGAATCCAGTTTCCCGTCTGCTCCTAAAGTCTATTCCATCAATAAAAATCATTTTGGCTCCACCGGGTGTGGCAATTCCTCTTCCCTTTTGTCTAACATATTTACTAGAGTCATGCAGGACTTTATGACCCAAATCACCGTTATTTGCCGCCTCTGACAACAGAGGCCAAAAGCGTGGTCGTGCACCGTCTGCTGCAGATTTTGTATCTGATCTACCTGCAGCCTTGGTGAAAAAAAAAAAAAAAGACCTGTTCAATCCCTATCAATGTAGTGCACATCAATCTGAAACTAGAGAATCTGCCAAATGCATCTACTTATGCTTTTTCCAATTGTGGGTCCTTTACAGCCCCGAAGCCCAAAAAGACTCCCATTGCACCTGCTATTCCAACATTTTTTCCTCTAAGGAAATTAGAAAAACCACGACAAGCAGTTTTCACATTCCAAGTGCTGATTAGCCTTGCATCTCTTAAGAGAGTATTTTAAGAAAAAAGTGGCAAATCCTCATTGAGGATCAGGCAGTGTCCCACCTTTACAAAGCAACTACCATATCAATAGAATATGCATGTATATAAAGGATAAGTGGCTGGAAACCCTCTTTAGGAATCTGTATCTCACTAGTAATTCTGCTCTTCATCTCATCCTGGCTATGACTTTACAGTGTCAATTTATGCCTGACTGGTCATCGCTTCCATTCACCATATAGATTTTCTGGCATTTGTAGACATTAAGGACACGTGCCTATATGTCCACAAATTTCCACTACATTAGCATTTTCTTCTTTTTGCTGTGGGGCCTACACTACCAGTTCATGGCCCTGTTCATGACCCTGTTTTTCAATCCCAGCACCTCAGGTGTTCACAAAAGGTCTGGCCTCAGTATTAACCTTATGGAACTCTTGTGGTATCCCAACTATGAGATAATTAGACGACCTCTTCTTGAGGAACAGTTGGCACAGACAACATGGCTTGGAATGTTTAGCTGTTACAGTGCTTCAGAAGGGTCCTGAACTTTCTCATTTGGTTACTGATGCTAACTCACCAACTCAGGCCAGAGTGTTTTTCCCCTATAATTTTAAAATTATCCAATCTGTTTTCCTTGTGCCTAAGAAACAGCCATTTGAACTCATTAGAGACGTTCCTCTCTCTACTCTTATTTACAAGGTGGTATTCCTTTTAGTCATCACCTCTTAGAGATCAGTGTCTTATCTGGTGACTTAAAAGTGTTTTTAAAGTCAATTATTTTCTATTAAAATAACAAACATGTTATACTCACCTGCTCTGTGCAGAGCGGCTTCTCGGGTCCCCCGCCAACGATCTTGGCTCCTTTTCTTCGTATGTCCCCATAGCAAGCCATTTGTTATGGAGGCACACAGTGTCTGCACACTCCCTAGCTGTGTCTCTATGGAGCCGTGTTTCAAAGACTTCCACAGGAGGACTTAGCACTGCCCCCACTTCCTCCTCACTGCATTTGATTGACAGCAGCCTGCTCGAGTTGCTGTGTCATGTGGAAGGGATGGGAGAATAGATGCAGCCCTGCACACCCGCTGGATCTATTCTACCCTCTCCTCCCCTTCACAGAGGAAGGGGACGGGCAAAGAAATATAAAACATTTTTGCCTTAATGCAAGGAGATGCATAAGGATAAGGAAGTGTTGAGGCCCAAGACTTCCTTCTTGCCTAAATGTTTTTCCGTCCTGCTCCAGAAAGAAATTTTCCTTTTATTGTCTGGATGTGGCCCTTACTGTGAAACCATCTCTCACCTACTTTCAGAAAGACCAATTCCTTTATTTTCATCCCAGATAGTGTCTAAGTGTACACCAGCTTTCAGATAGATCATTCATGTTTATGGTCTCAAGAATCAAGGCCTACTCTTTTCTGTCAAGGTGCACACTGCTAAATCTGTGAGTCCTTCTTGGGATTTTTGGCATCAAGCAACTCTGACAACTATTGTTAAGGCCGTCACATAGTCTTCTTTTCACGTTCTTGAAGTTCTACCAGGTGGACATTGTGGCCACTTGCAATGTCAGCTCAAGGCATAAGGTCCTTTAGGCATTTTATTGAGCTTCAAGCTGTACCCAGTTCTCTGCTGTTTTTATTCGGCCTTGTAATATTTGTTTGTTGTTGTCCACCCCTAAGTTGGATATCCTGTGTCTCTCAATGGATGAGAAAGAAAATTTTAATCCATTGAGAGACTTTTGTACTCACCATAAAATCTTTTCTTTCTTATAGACCACTGAGGGACACAAGACCCGCCCCTCTCTGTTTATGATCATACTCTTGGTAATGCTTGCTAGAAAACTGAGGGAGTACAAAAATCTTCTGCTAGTCGTGGGTGTAGAAACACACACACACTAAAATAAGTATTGAACACGTCACCATTTCTCTCAGTAAAAATATTTCTAAAGCTGCTATGGAATTGAAAATTTCAGTACATAATCGCTAACAACCCATGTAATCCTTGCATACAAAGAAGCCAAAACAAATAAGTTCAGAAATTAGGTTTTGTGCAATAAAATTTGTTTTGGTTTCTTTGAATGTATGGGCTGCATAAGTTGTTACCAACATGTGGGGAAAATTTCATGCGAACAGCACCTTTAGAAATATATATATATATGGGGTAGAGTTATAGGGGAGGCACCCTGGGAAGGGGGTGTCCTCAAACCTCAAAAGTTTGCCAGTATCCAAGCACCTGAAGGTACAAGCCTGTAGCCCATGGTGTATGAATAAGTTGCCTGTGTCCTGTCCCCTATAATTAAGATATTATTATATTATTATTATACAGGATTTATAGAGCGCCAACAGTTTGCTCAGCGCGTTACAATATAAGGCAGACAGTACAATTACAATACATTTCAGTACAGAAGGAATAGGAGGGCCCGGCTCGTGGAGCTTACAATCTAAAGGAAGGGGGAGATGATACAAAAGGCGATATCTGCGGGGGATGATCTGGTGGAGGTGATTCAAGTACAGTTCTTAGGTGGAGGTGGGGTAGGCTTCCCTAAAGTAGTGAGTTTTCAAATATTGCCTAAAGGCAGACAGGGTGGGGGCTGACTGGACATGCTGTGGTAGGGAATTCCAGAGGATGGGAGAGGCTCTGGAGAAGTCCTGGAGGTGAGTGTGGGAGGAGGTGATGAGGGAGCAAGAGAGGAGGATATCATGGGAGGAGCAGAGTGAGCGATTTGGGCAATATCTGCGGATGAGGTTGGTGATGTAGCTAGGGGCAGTGTTGTGGATGGCTTTGTAAGCTGTAGTTAGTATTTTGAATTTTATACGATGAGTTAGTGGAAGCCAGTGAAGGGATTGGCAGAGAGGGGCAGCAGTCGCTGATCGGTTGGTAAGGTGTATGAGTCTAGCAGCAGCATTAATAATAGACTGAAGGGGGAATAGCCTGTGTAACGGTAGACCAGTGAGGAGGGAGCTGCAGTAATCGAGGCGGGATATAACCAAGGCGATGGGACGATTGGATTATTGGCTGCAACGCTCACTCTCACCAGGTGTCAGTCTATCCCAACACACACATATGGCAAGGACTTTTTTTTTTTTACTCAAAATAGGTTTTTCTTTTCTGCAGTGCTGCAGATATCCCTGTTTGTTAGTTGAAATAATGGTTACTTTGATAATGCATCATATCAGTGCACTTTCTTTTGCGATTATTTGCTTTTAAAGATCCTTTTGTAGCATCCCTTGAGTATTTTAAAGACAGCTGCAAGATCAGTGTTGGTGCTATCTGACTAATAGAACTTTATTCTCTTTTGATTGCTTATATGGAATGGCAAACACAAGATGTTACAGTGCTTTGCCTGGTGCTGGAAAGGTCAAGGTCATCTAAAGCTCTGTGCAGGGACTGCACCACGTTTTCCTTTAAATAAACCATGGCATTTTTTTACTATTATTATTTAAAAAAAAACAAAACAGGAAAAACATGTCACAGAGGTGAGGTGACCAAGTACATTTAAGTTTCACAGACTCGAAAATGTTAAGTCCTGGAGACTTCTTTCAGAGATGCATGTTTACCTTATCTTGTTCCAGTTGCTCAACCAAATTCTTGGCATCCCTCAGCTGAGTAATCAGCTTGGTCTTTTCATTAGTGTGAAGTTCCTGAAATGTTACATAGAAAACATTTGATATTGCAAACAGATCATTTTACTTTGGAAAAAATTATGAAGCATATTAAGAAAAGAACAATCTGCAGTTAGAAAATGTAAACAATTCTATTGGAAAAAACGATGATAATTAAAAAACTGAAATCTGCTTTTCATTTGAAATTTATCTCACAGAAAAAGTAACCCAAATGAAGCAGCAATCACCATATCCAACTTCAAGCTATGCTAAAATATCTGCATAGCCTTGTCAAATAAATAAAAATTGAAACTTCAATTAGCAAAATGTTTTTAAATAGGCATAGATATACTGGGATTGATTTACTAAAACTGGAGACTGCAAAATTGGATATAGCTGTGCATTATAGCCAATCAACTTCTAACGTCAGGTTGATCAATTAACCTCTTGCCGACCGCACATAGCCGAATGACGGCTTCACCGCGGCCGGCCAGTTCTGGGTGGACGTCATATGACGGCCTCCCAGAACGCGCTCTCCTGCGCGCCCCAGGGGGCGCGCACCCGGCGATCTCCGTGATCGCTGTGTCCTACGGACACAGCTGATCACATGATGTGGTAAAAGGCCAATCACAGCGGCCTTTTACCACGTGATCAGCGGTGTCCAATGACATGCTGATCACAGGGAAATGCAAGTGCCGGTTCTCGGCTGCACTTTCCTCACGCTGTCAGATCGTGAGGAAAGTACTGCCGAGAACCGGCAGTTGTCAGAGCGGGGATCGGCACCGATCATCAGGGCACTGATGATCAGTGCCCTGATGATCGGTGCCCAGCAGTGACACCCGCAAGTTCCGCCCAGCAGTGCGCCCACTAGCTCCGCCCACCCGTGCCCAGCAGTGCACCCACCTGTGCCCAGCAGTGCCCCCACTTGTGCCCAGCAGTGCACCCACCTGTGCCCAGCAGTGCCCCCACTTGTGCCCAGAAGTGCCACCTACATGTGCCCAGCAGTGCCACCCACCTGTGCCCACCCACCTGTGCCCACCAGTGCCACCCACCAGTGCTGCCCAGCAGTGCCACCCACCAGTGCTGCCCAGCAGTGCCACCCACCAGTGCTGCCCAGCAGTGCTGCCAGTCAGTGCCACCAGTCAGTGCCCAGGGGTTGTGCCAGTCAGTGCCGCCAGTCAGTGCCCAGCAGTGATGCCAGTCAGTGCCGTCTATCAGTACCCATAATCAGTGTCACCTATGAGTGCCGCCTATCAGTGCTGCATATCAGTGCCGCCTATCCGTGACCCCTAATTAGTGCTGTCTATCAGTGCCCTTTAGTGCCGCCTATCAGTGCCCATCAGTGCTGCCTCATCAACGCACATCAGTGAAGGAGAAAAAATACCTGTTTGAAAAATTTTATAAACGAAACAAATAAACTTTTTTTTTTTTTTTTTTTAATTTTTTGCAATTTTTTTTTATTTATAGCGCAAAAAGTAAAGCGCCCAGTGGCGATTAAATACCACCAAAAGAAAGCTCTATTTGTGAGAAAAAAATGATCAAAATTTCATATGGGTACAATGTTGCATGACCGCGCAATTGTCAATCAAAGTGCGTTAGCGCTGAAAGCTGAAAATTGGCCTGGTAAGGAAGGGGGTATAAGTGCCCGGTAGGCAAGGGGTTAAAGTGTTACTAAACCCAGAAAAGTAAAAATCAGTCTGTATATGCAGTAAAGCATTCTTGTTATACTCACTGTGGTACCTAAGGGGTTAAACCTCTACACTCTGTAAAAAGGCCGTTTGATCCTTTCTGCTCTGTCCCTCCCCTTTTTCAAGTGACCACCTCTTATCTCCTGATAAGACAGACTGAACTGTAAGCATTTTATACATGCTCAGTTTGGTGTGTATTGTTAGAGGTTTTTTTTTTTTCTTGGGAGAGTGCATATGATCAGCACACGGCCAATCAGCACTGGTCAGACAGAGGTCAGGGGTTTTGCATCTTCCTAGAGCAGAACGAAAACTCATCCTACAAGCTTTGGCTGAACACTGATAGAAGCCACTAGACTACTCAAACTTCTGATGAGAAAAGGTACTTTGCAGTTTATATTTATTAAAATTATTGCATTTCCATGTTCTGTGTACTGTGGGAGACCAGATATAGTGGATGCAGGGTCCTGGGTTTAGTACCACTTTAAGCTTTTACTAAAACTGGACAGTGCAAAATCTGGTGCATCTGCATAGAAACCAATCAGATTCCAAGTTTTTTGTCAATCAACCCTATTGTGTCAAACCTTAGAGAAAAATCATGGCAATATGTACTCTAATTTAGGGCCCTTATCAACCTTAAATCTGGCTAAATAGCAAGACTGTGCCCTTACTAGGACAGGTGGACATACGTGTATGCCTTTTCAGCTGTGCATGTCCAGCATGCACAGAAAGCTCAAGCCCCCTCTGTCATTAAACATTGGAGAGAGTCAAATGAAGCAGCTCTGTGCCGTGTGATTGATGTGGTGACCAAACAAAGTGATCATCAATGTAAACAGTGTAGTACTGTTTACAATGGTGGGCCATACCCTTCCTCTCACAACAGGAAAGGAAGTATAAAGGTTTTAAAGGATAAGTTCACCTTATCAAACTCAAAAACAACATAAAAGGCACATCTTTCTGCAGTTAAAAAAAATATATGCATTGATTATTTTTTTTATTATGAGCCTGTAAAGCATTGCATCCAAAATCAGCAGATCACGGGTGCAATCTCAGGCTCCTGCAGACTGTTAGTGTAGCTGTCTGCCCATACATCGTACGGACAGACAGTTATTGATACAGGAAGAATCCATGAACTACTAGAATGCTCACCAGCACCCTACTAGTTCATTCAGAATTACAAGCCATCAGCTGCAATGGCCGATGGTAGTT
>NW_028318084.1:0-85000 GCF_062004578.1 Staurois parvus | reverse complement strand
ACTGACAAAAACCAAAATACATTTTAAGAACAGTTTTAGGCCTCACTGATGGGGATATTTCATATTTCCTTATTAATATAGTTGGTTCACAATATTTAATGATGAATTCCAAGTCTTGGTCTAGGAGCCATACAAGGAAAAAATCTGGTTACCTTAGCTGACTCATACACATGGAATGTCATTGCAAAATGTCCAAACCCTTAAGCGGTCATATTGTTGTTTGTAGTGGGGCTCGGCCATTCCTTCAATACAAGTCCTATAAAACAAAGCTAGAACTTGCAGTAACGGTCTCACCTCAGAGCTGCCATCAGGCCTGCGCCTGATCTCGATCCTCTGTGCCACGCCATATAATGGTAGGGACCCTTTAGTTAAAGTATCGTTTTATTTTCTAATATTACCTGCATCTCATTGCTTAATTAAATGTTATACTTATAAGTATTTGTTTGATCTCTCTTTGCACATCTCAAACACAAACCTAAAAAATCACCGTGATAAAATACTCGGGTACACTGAAATTTATTTAAGCTGCTCCTACAGGCATCTGGCATTTTGTTCCTGCTTCTTAACGCATACTGTTAGATTAATTTGCTTTGTTTGCAGGCTGGCTGGCAAGTTAGAGCTGGGAATTGTTCTTTTTTGTTATTTGACACGCGTCGCCCTTCCATGTGCTCCTTGCTGTGGCCAGTTATGGACTGGGGCAGTGGCCATTTTTTGTACTGTTGAATTGTTGGTCAAGGGGGCGCACTGGACACCTTAGCTACATGCTGGGTGTCCAGTGGGCTCCTGTACCTTTAAGGAGGGGTGGGCTCCCTCAGGTCTATCCATTAAATACATGTGCCTCTACTATGGGGGCTCTTAAAATTGGAGAGTTAGGAACTACAGAATACTGGGGTGCCATTACGAAGCTCTGTAGCTTACACATGTATTCACAAATGTGTGCCAACTAAACCCCTGTTTTTAATACTTAGGTTAATTCGGTTTGTCTGTAGGCTGGCTGGCTGGCAAGCTGAGCTGGGAATTTTTCTGTTTTGTTGTTTGACAAGTGTCGCCCTTCCATGTGCTCCTTGCTGTGAAGGCCAGTTATGGACTGGGGCAGTGGTCATTATTTGTACTTCTAAATGCACCTGCATGTTAGCCTAAAGGAGCTGATTTACTAACACTAGAGAGTGCAAAATATGGTGCAGCTCTACATAGAAACCAATCAGCTTCCAGATTTTCTTGCCTAACTGAACAAAGTGAAGTTAGAAGCCCATTGGCTACCATGAAAAAGTTGTATCAGATTTTGCACTCTCCAAGTTTTAGTACATCAACCACTATGTGTCCTTGCACACATAGGCTTTTAGAGGAATTCAGAGGGCAGGGTTCAATGGCCAGAATACATTATTATTCTGGCAAAAGAAATTAATTACCGTATTTTTCACTCCATAAGATGCGCCTAGGTTTTAGAGGAGAAAAACAAGAAAAAAAATATTCTGAACCAATGGACTGCAGACAAAGTACAGGGGATGACCAGAGACTGCGGACACAGTACAGGGGATGACCAGAGACTGCGGACACAGTACAGGGGATGACCAGAGACTGCGGACATAGTACAGGGGATGACCAGAGACTGCGGACATAGTACAGGGGATGACCAGAGACTGCGGACACAGTACAGGGGATGACCAGAGACTGCGGACACAGTACAGGGGATGACCAGAGACTGCGGACACAGTACAGGGGATGACCAGAGACTGCGGACACAGTACAGAGGATGACCAGAGACTGCGGACACAGTACAGGGGATGACCAGAGACTGCGGACACAGTACAGGGGATGACCAGAGACTGCGGACACAGTACAGGGGATGACCAGAGACTGCGGACACAGTACAGGGGATGACCAGAGACTGCGGACACAGTACAGGAGATGACCAGAGACTGCGGACACAGTACAGGGGATGACCAGAGACTGCGGACACAGTACAGGAGATGACCAGAGACTGCGGACACAGTACAGGGGATGACCAGAGACTGCGGAAATAGTACAGGAGATGACCAGAGACTGCGGACACAGTACAGGGGATGACCAGAGACTGCGGACACAGTACAGGGGATGACCAGAGACCGCGGACACAGTACAGGGGATGACCAGAGACCGCGGACACAGTACAGGGGATGACCAGAGACCGCGGACACAGTACAGGGGATGACCAGAGACCGCGGACACAGTACAGGGGATGACCAGAGACTGCAGACACAGTACAGGGGATGGCCAGAGACTGCAGACACAGTACAGGGGATGACCAGAGACTGCAGACACAGTACAGGGGATGGCCAGAGACTGCGGACACAGTACAGGGGATGACCAGAGACTGCAGACACAGTACAGGGGATGACCAGAGACTGCAGACACAGTACAGGGGATGACCAGAGACTGCGGACACAGTACAGGGGATGACCAGAGACTGCGGACACAGTACAGGGGATGACCAGAGACTGCGGACATAGTACAGGGGATGACCAGAGACCGCGGACATAGTACAGGGGATGACCAGAGACCGCGGACACAGTACAGGGGATGACCAGAGACTGCGGACACAGTACAGGGGATGACCAGAGACTGCAGACAAAGTACAGGGGATGACCAGAGACTGCAGACAAAGTACAGGGGATGACCAGAGACTGCGGACACAGTACAGGGGATGACCAGAGACTGCAGACAAAGTACAGGGGATGACCAGAGACTGCGGACACAGTACAGGGGATGACCAGAGACTGCGGACATAGTACAGGGGATGATCAGAGACCGCGGACACAGTACAGGTGATGACCAGAGACCGCGGACACAGTACAGGGGATGACCAGAGACCGCGGACACAGTACAGGAGATGACCAGAGACTGCGGACACAGTCCAGGAGAGGACCAGAGACTGTGGACATAGTACAGATGACCAGAGACTGCGGACACAGTACAGGAGATGACCAGAGACTGCGGACACAGTACAGGAGATGACCAGAGACTGCGGACACAGTACAGGAGATGACCAGAGACTGCGGACACAGTACAGGAGATGACCAGAGACTGCGGACACAGTACAGGAGATGACCAGAGACTGCGGACACAGTACAGGAGATGACCAGAGACTGCGGACACAGTACAGGAGATGACCAGAGACTGCAGACAGTAAGGGAGATTACCAGAGACTGGACCTTTGGGGACGGAGGGGCAACGGGTACCTGAATTTGACAGGTACCCGCTCCCACTTCCGCGGAGTTGTCCTTCCTTCTTCCCGTGGCGGCTTCTGTGACAGCCGGGTGCCCACTGCGCATGCGCGAGAAGCGCTGCGCTTTGTGAATGGCCCGGAGCCTTCTGGACCATTCACAAAACGCAGCGCTTCCCGCGCATGCGCAGTGGGCACCCGGCTGTCACAGAAGCCACCGCGGGAGGACTGCAGCGCTGGAGCGAGGAACAGGTAAGGTCCTGCAGGAGAGAAGAGCTGAGCGGCCGGCCCGATATTCTGACGTGGTGGCGACAGAAATACCGGACCAGCCGCTTTATATTCGCTCCATGAGACGCACTGACATTTTCCCCCTTTTTTGGGGGGGGAAAAAGTGCATCTTATGGAGCGAAAAATACAGTAAATGACTAACTGCTTGATGCAGCTAAACGCGCCTTAACACATTACACATTTTTACAAGCGCATACATGTAGCTGCTAGGGGTAAAGATATCTAGGAGAGATAGAAAGTGTGCATGAGGCCTTCAAAGGTTTAAGGATTTGACCTTTCTTTGTGCTGCTCTGTCAATGTTTTTTATTCCTGTTCAGGTAATGCCCATTCAGGGTCATCAAACAGACAGAAGGTGAGGAAAAAAAACTCCCAATGAGGAAAGTTTAACTCTTTCCTGCTTTATCCAAATAAAAACATTTTTGCTGGAGTTAGGATTTAGTTTTGCTTTAAGGGATATATACCAGTTGATGAACTATGAACTGCCTCCTCTTCTTGGACAGGCCCTTGATTTTCAGACTCGGACTGAGAAGTTGTTGTCTCCGAATCCGCTGGTACTTTTCCAAGCCGCTGTTTCAGTAAAGTAACCTAAACAAAAAATATATATACTTTGCGTAAAACAAATGTAAAATGGGGTACAGAAGACGTATGTATTGCAAAAGGAGGTGGAGACCTTCTTGGGATTTTTTTCTTCCTCATACCCCCCCTTTGCATTAACTGTCGTCCCCTCTCCCATAATATTTGCTCAACTGGTTTTCAAAGCTACAATTTCAGTAAGAAATACACTAAGGCTCCATTCACACTTGTGTGACTCCAAAGTTGTGCGATTTGCATTGCAACTTTATGGTGCAACTTTGGATGGTTGGGACTTGGATGTGACTTTGGCTTTGACTGTTGCACAACTGTCGCATTAATAACATTAAGATGCAAATTTCATGCGACTTTCAGAGTTTACATTGCAGTCTATGGCACTCAAGTCACATCAAAGCAGCACAGACACCTGCTTTAAGCTGCATAGATTTGAATGGCTTCCATTGGAATACATGAGCTGCGACTTATGCTACTTTATATGTCCAAAGTCGCATGACACAAACAATTTACTTTTTTTTTTAAATGACAAGACTGTTGAGGAAGAGAAAATGTTAATCCTTAAAATTGAGTACAAAAAATTACGATACTCAAATTTGTCTACATGCAACACTGAACCTCGATACCCCACCCTCAGTAAAACTACTGCAAGCGGGCAGCACAGGTAGGCACGGCGACGTATTGGCATGTCGCCTGTGCACATGCACACTACAGTGTCCAGACGCGGTGGATTATGGTTCTCGGCACCATGTCCGATCATAGTGATTACATGACATTATGTAAGCAAAGTGTCATCAATGGCTTTCATTCATGAATAGTTTGCTTACTGTTGTTGTGCTGTGATTGGCCCACAACTATCAGATGATACCTGGCGTCCTGTGCCATGTGATTAACTGTAGCCAATCACAGTATCTCAACAGTAAGCAAGCGGTCATGAATGGAAAGCCATTCATGACAGTTAACTATTGCTTAGAACAGTGATCATCAGCAGTAACAGTTTAACCACTTCCCGACTGGCCGTTGCATATAAACGGCCGGACGGTGGCACTGCAGGGTCGGGTGGCCGTTTATAAATGGCCTCCCCGCACCCTGCTTGTGCGCGCTTCCTGGGAGCGCGCAGCACCGCGATCCGGTGCCCGCTGTGTCCTCTGGACACAGTGAAACACCGATCGTCGGACGGGACCTCTGTACGAGGTCCCGATCATGTGATCACTGATTGGCCAATCAGTGATCACATGCAAAGTAGTAAGCAAGATGTCACTTGTGACATCATTGCTTACTACATGTGAAATGTGTGAATGATCACAGAGGTCACATGGTACAAGGCTATTCACAACAGCCTTCTACCATGTGACAAGCTGTGACCAATCACAGCTCACTCAGTACTTCTCAATGAGTGCAAGAATGCAGACAGAGAGAAAGAGAAATGATTGCTTTTACATCCTATATGGGTGTAAAAGCAATCAGTGTAAAAAAAAAAAATCTTCATCACCCCCCACAAGTAGTACAGTGTCATCATGGTGACACTATACTGCTAGGGTGACAGTATGTAAAAAACTAAATAAAAATAATAATATAAAAGAATAAAATAAAAATGTAAAAAAAGGTTATAAACTAATTTGGATTTTTTTTTTTTTACTAAAAAGATAACGGAATACATTTTGGCCAAGATTTATGATGAAATATTATTTATTTGCAAAATGTTATAAAAAAAAAAACACTTTTTTCAAAATTTTTGGACATTTTTATTTACATAGCAAAAAAAAATAAAAATCCCAGCGGTGAATAAATACCACCAAAATAAAGCTTTATCTGTCTCAAAAAAAATGGTAAAAAATTAATTTGGGTACAGTGTTGCACGACCGCGTAAATTGTCATTCAAAGTGTGATAGCGTTGAAAGCTGAAAATTGCCCTGGTCAGGAAGGGGGGGGGGGGGGATGTGTCCGGTCTGGAAGTGGTTAAAAAACAAAAATCAAATGTCAATATGTTGACACTGAACTACTCTGATGAAAGTAAAAAAAAATAATAAAGTTTTTTAAAAAAGTATTAAAAAGGTTTAAAGTGGAAACATTTTTTTTTTAGCAAATTACAACATCAAAAAACTTGCAATGCCTCTTACTAAATACCTTGGACTGTCTACTCTGCAAAAAGGGATCATTTGGGGGTATTTGTACTGTCCTGGCAGTTTAGGACCTCAAGAAATGAGACAGGCAGTCAAGTACATCAGGATGGATCAGTTTTCACATATATCCCATAGTTTGTTGAATTTCACACAGACTAAATAATATAAAATAAAGAAATGTAGCAGACTACATTTTGGACTCAATTTATGAAGAAAGATTATTTATATTTATTTATAAAATTTATAACAGAAAATAAGAAAAATGTGTTTTTTCACAATTTTCAGTATTTTTTTTTTGTTTATATAGCAAAAAAAATAGTGATGATTAAATACCACCAAAAGAAAGCTCTATTGGTGTGAAAAAAAATATAATTTCATGTGGGTACAGTGTTGCATAACCAAGCAAACAGCATTTAACCACTTCCAGTCCGGACACTTTTACCCCCTTCCAGTCCAGGCCAATTTTCAGCTTTCAGCGCTATCACACTTTGAATGACAATTGCACGGACATGCAACACTGTGCCCATATTAATTTTTTAACATTTTTTTGAGACAGATAAAGCTTTATTTTGGTGGTATTTATTCACCACTGGGATTTTTTTTTTTTTTTTTTGCTATATAAATGAAAAAAGTCCAAACATTTTGAAAAAAAGTATTTTTCTTATAAAATTTTGCAAATAAATAATATTTCATCATAAATCTTGGTCAAAATGTATTCAGTTATCTTTTTAGCATAAAAAAAATACCCAAATTAGTTTATAACCAAAAATTATAATTTTTAAAAAAAAATCTTTTTTTACATTTTTATTTTATTTATTATTTTTTACATACTGTCACCCTAGCAGTACAGTGTCACCATGGTGACACTGTACTACTTGTGTGGGGTGATGATGATTTTTTTTTTTTTACACTGATTGATTCCCATAAAAACTGTAAAATCAATAATTTCTCCTTCTCTCTGGCTGCATTCCTGCAGCCATTGAGAAATACTGTGTGAGCTGTGATTGGTCACAGCTTGGCACATGTTACAAGGCTGTTGTGAATAGCCCTGTACCATGTGACCTCTGTGATCATTCACAGATTTCACATGTAGTAAGCAATGATGTCACAAGTGACATCTTGCTTACTACTTTGCATGTGATCACTGATTCGCCAATCAGTGATCACATGATCGGGACCTCGTACAGAGGTCCCGTCCGACGATCGGTGTTTCACTGTGTCCGGAGGACACAGCGGCACCGGATCGCGGTGGTGCGCGCTCCCAGGGAGCGCGCACAGCTAGAACAGGCGGGTGCCGTTTATGAACGGCAACCCGCCCCTGGAGTACCAGCGCCCTGCCGTTTATAAACAGCAGGCGGACGGCAAGTGGTTAAATGAATTTGCTGGCAACCACCTAAAAATGGTTCATCATTTTTGTTGGCGATGACATTTGGTTTGTTCGGTGATGTTCTGACCTGAGTCTGTAACACGCTAATAAGCTGGTCTTTTTCCTCCAGAGATGCATCAAACTCTTCCTGCAGATGTTTCTTGGCCTGCTGGTCCATCTGGAGCTCCTGCCAATAGAAAGGATTTATGTACTGATTTAAAATGTTGTTCTGTAACCAAAACCTCGTATATAAATATGTAAATAAAGACAGCTCATGCTAAACTATATTCTACCTCATAAAGAGATTTAAAGACCAAGCTTATTCATAAGACTCCTTTCACACTTGCACTACTCCAGAGTCACACGATATCCAGCGCAACTTTGGAGCGCAACTTTGTTCCGACTTTACACTTTCTGGATCAACGTCACATCAAAGTAGTGCAGACACCTTCTCAAAGATAAATGAATAGATAAATAGTGCTGCGCTACCCACTAAACCTAACCATAAAGCAAAAAGTAAACATCTCACAGATCCCCTAACTAAGGTGATATAAGTGCATACCTAGAGAATAACTAAACACAAGTGAATGAAAATATCCAAACAGACTAGATGCCCTGCTAGGCAATACCAAATACGAACAAAGCAATAGGTGAAACTATTCATTTAATGTTTAGTGCTGTGGGAACGCAATTTGGTGTTTGCAGCCACTCTTAGTTTATCATATTAGGTTTGGCAGCGAAAGAGGATTTTTTCTTTATATACAATCCGGTCCATAAATATTGGGACATCGACACAATTCTAACATTTTTGGCTCTATACACCACCACAATGGATTTGAAATGAAATGAACAAGATGTGCTTTAACTGCAGACTGTCAGCTTTAATTTGAGGGTATTTACATCCAAATCAGGTGAACGGTGTAGGAATTACAACAGTTTGCATATGTGCCTCCCACTTGTTAAGGGACCAAAAGTAATGGGACAGAATAATAATCATAAATCAAACTTTCACTTTTTAATACTTGGTTGCAAATCCTTTGCAGTCAATTACAGCCTGAAGTGTGGAGCGCATAGACATCAGCAGACGCTGGGTGTCATCCCTGGTGATGCTCTGCCAGGCCTTTACTGCAACTGTCTTCAGTTCCTGCTTGTTCTTGGGGCATTTTCCCTTCAGTTTTGTCTTCAGCAAGTGAAATGCTCAATCGGATTCAGGTCAGGTGATTGACTTGGCCATTGCATAACATTCCACTTCTTTCCCTTAAAAAACTCTTTGGTTGCTTTTGCAGTCTGCTTTGGGTCATTGTCCATCTGCACTGTGAAGCGTCCAATGAGTTGTGAAGCATTTGGCTGAATATGAGCAGATAATATTCCCGAAACACTTCAGAATTCATCCGGCTGCTTTTGTCAGCAGTCACATCATCAATAAATACAAGAGAAGCAGTTCCATTGGCAGCCATACATGCCCACGCCATGACACTACCACCACCATGCTTCACTGATGAGGTGGTATGCTTAGGATCATGAGCAGTTCCTTCTCCATACTCTTCTCTTCCCATCACTCGGGTACAAGTTGATGTTGGTCTCATCTGTCCTTAGGATGTTGTTCCAGAACTGTGAAGGCTTTTTTACATGTCGTTTGGCAAACTCTAATCTGGCCTTCCTGTTTTTGAGGCTCACCAATGGTTTCCATCTTGTGGTGAACCCTCTGTAGTCACTCTGGTGAAGTCTTCTCTTGATTGTTGACTTTGACACACATACACCTACCTCCTGGAGAGTGTTCTTGATCTGGCCAACTGTTGTGAAGGGTGTTTTCTTCACCAGGGAAAGAATTCTTTGCTCATCCACCACAGTTGTTTTACGTGGTCTTCCGGGTCTTTTGGTGTTGCTGAGCTCACCGGTGCGTTCCTTCTTTTTAAGAATGTTCCAAACAGTTGTTTTGGCCACGCCTAATGTTTTTGCTATCTCTCTGATGGGTTTGTTTTGTTTTTTCAGCCTAATGATGGCTTGCTTCACTGATAGTGACAGCTCTTTGGATCTCATCTTGAGAGTTGACAGCAACAGATTCCAAATGCAAATAGCACACTTGAAATGAACTCTGGACCTTTTATCTGCTCATTGTAATTGGGATAATGAGGGAATAACACACACCTGGCCATGGAACAGCTGAGAAGCCAATTGTCCCATTACTTTTGGTCCCTTAACAAGTGGGAGGCACATATGCAAACTGTTGTAATTCCTACACCGTTCACCTGATTTGGATGTAAATACCCTCAAATTAAAGCTGACAGTCTGCAGTTAAAGCACATCTTGTTCGTTTCATTTCAAATCCATTGTGGTGGTGTATAGAGCCAAAAATGTTAGAATTGTGTCCATGTCCCAATATTTATGGACCTGACTGTATTTACCTTTTCAAAGATGCTGCAACTTTAAGTTGCACGGATTTAAACAGATGCCATTGAAAAGAATGGACTGTGACTTGTCATGAGACTTTGATTTCCTAAGCCACATGATAAGCTGCACAAGTGTGAATGAAGCCTAATACTTTTCTTTATAATATATACACAAACAACATACAAAGTTCATGATATGCAGATCAGAGATTATCATATTATTGAACATTTACTTAACCATATGGTTATAAAAAAATAGCTATAACTGTATAAAGACTGTGCACATTGTAAGGAATTCTCTACTGCAAAGTCCTATTA
This sequence comes from Staurois parvus, assembly GCF_062004578.1. Taxonomy (NCBI): domain Eukaryota; kingdom Metazoa; phylum Chordata; class Amphibia; order Anura; family Ranidae; genus Staurois; species Staurois parvus. Next base: position 74,728 of record NW_028318084.1, on the reverse strand, counting down.
TCATGTTGTCCTCAGAAAAAGTTTTCTGCTAGCATGAGAACACCATTGAGTATGGGTGTTCTACGCTATATGAAGAAAACCAACACGCCAATTTGTACAACAGAAAGATCACTAAATGTTGAAGTTTAATGCAACATCAAACTTTTGTCTTTCAGGACTCAGATAATCCCTATTTTAAAGTAAGTGAAACAGCCAATACAATCAAGCTCACAGAAAAATGTATCAAATGTTTTCCGCTTATTACCTGAGGATTTAATGTTTCTCAGGTACTGAAAATACTGTACCACATGGCGTAGGATTAAAAGTAGTGGTGCACCGAACTGAAAATTCTGGTGCCAAAACCAATACGGAAAAATCAGAATGCTTGTGGTCGAAAACCGAACCGAAACAGAGATGTCTGCGTATGTGGGGGTGGGGAGGCTCCATTTTTTTGGGTATTTTATTCTACTTTCATGTAATTTTTTATTTTTTTTTAAACTTATGATTTTTATACCATCACATAGGGGACCAATAGTCCCCTATGTGATACTATAGGAGTGACAGGTCCTCTTTGTAGGGGGGGGGGGGGGATAGGAGCAGTGGAGAGGGCAGGAGAGAAGCAGTGTATACAGTGAGGTAGCAGTGTATACAGAGAGGCTCCCTCACTGGCTGTCAGTATATGTCGGTGCCAATTTTTAAATGCAATTGCCAGCTTTTTTTTCTCTTCACTATAGCTTACAGAATTAGCTGTCACTGTCCCCGAGCTAAAGGAAAATGTGTTTCTTTTACATCAGGAAAGAAACTAAAAAAGAAACATTGTTTCTTTTAGCTGGGGGGAAAGTGACAGCTAATTCTGTGAGCTATAACTAAGACAAAAAAAAAAAAAAAAAAGCCGGTAATTACATTTAAAAACTGGCACTGACATATAGTGTCAGCCAGTCACCGTATACACTGCTCCTCTCCTGCCTTTCTCCAACGCTGCCCCCCCCCCCCCCTCACATCTACAGTACACACAGTCCTTTGTATCAGCACCTGTAATGGCTAAATTATTCCTATCGGCAAAATGCCGATACGGCTATTTTCGGCCGATATGTTTCGGTGGCATCTCTAATTAAAAGATCACCAGAACTAAACCCTGCTGTCAGTAAGGGATTGCTTAAACTGGCTTCAAAATGTGGCCTCAATAAAAGTCTATGACAAAGCTCATTAACAATATCTGCAGCTTTAGAGAGGCTTTTATTCAGCTTTATCTTCGGTTTTGGAGGTATTTCAGGTTTGAGATATCCCAGGATGCACTGAGAAAATAAAAAGCAAACTGGAAAGACGTCATCAGTGGTCACTTCCAGTGCATGTATATATATATTCTGGAACTGTCAGGTGCACACATCACAGGAAGGTGAGGGGAGGGTCTGGAGTGGAACAGATAGCAGATGGTACACGTGGATGCTATAGAGGAAACTGAGCAGCGACCGGACAGAGAAAATTGATGGGAAGAGGATCAGCATAGCTGGGTGACCGGAGCAGGAGAAACTAACAATGTCACACGTGGTGTGCAGCATGGAAGCAATATAGCAGGAAACGGGGGGGGGGGGGGGGGGAGAGAGAGAGAGAGAGAGAGAGAGAGAGAGAGAGAGAGAGAGAGAGAGAGAGAGAGAGAGAGAGAAGGCTCAGTAAAACCAGAGAATCTGCAGAGCTGGAGGTTACGAATGAGTGAGGTATCAGCAGAACTGGGGTGTTTACTACTAAGCTGGGGATCAGTAAAGCTAGGGCTTACTACTGAATGGGACATCAGCAGAGTTAGGGGTGCTACTGAAAGCGGGTATCAGCAGAGCAGGGGGTACAACTGAGCAGAGAATGTGCAGAATGAGGGTACTAATAAATTGGGAATCTGTTGAATGAGGGTACCAGTGAGCTGGGTATCTGCTGAAAAGGGATAGTAATGAGCTGGGGATCTGCTGTTTGGGGTACTACTGAGCTAGGGTTCTACTGGGCCCCTTTAAAACAAATAGAAAATCAACACACAGAAGACATTTGCCAAGCTTCCTTAAATTTTCAAAGAAGCATCAAAAACACAATCAAAAAAGCACGCTGAAGCGGTAGGCGAGTGTAAATGAGAACTTGAGCTAAATAACTACACACTTTTTAACTACTCCACTCTTTAAATATCCTGCTTACCAACAAATAAAATGTTATGGGCACCCAGCACTTTCATGCGCGTCAAATCTTTATCTTTAAGTTGGCTATAGACAGCGAGCAGGGTGAGCAAAAATATATATATAAAAAAGTGGATGGAGAAATCCCAATCCTGATTGGGCTGCACCCGCTGATCAAGAAAATGTTCCAGCATGTCCCTTTGACAATCAGGAGTGAGGAGGGATGGTCACACACTGATTAAAATTTGGCCAGCCTCTGCTGTACTGGTATAATTTCAAATGTATGGCCGGCCAGCGTTAGTCTGCTGGCACCTCTCCGTCGCACCAGAAAGCCTGTATTTGCACAACAGCTTCAGAAGGCTGTCTCAGTACTGTCAGGAGCACTATTTCAAAAGTTACAACCAGCCATCATATGGTGTCTACCTATCAAAAACCAGCTTAGCTGAGTAGTATTTACGGCACTGCACGTGTAGGCTACGTAAATGTAATATTTATCAAAATAACCTACATAAATAATGACACCAGTGATATGTAAAATTATGATACCTGTTTTATCAGCCAGAAAGAACTGGTGTCACAACAAATACATGATAAACTATGAACCTGTTAACCTATAGCTACTGAATTATGAGTCCAATGGCAATCTGATCTTCTGTTGACTTGATTAGATATATTTAGAAGGGTCAGAGGTTTGGTGCTTACCTCTCGAAGCTCTCCGATTCTCCTTAGTGCTTTATCCTGGCTTTGGCTCAAAATGGACTATATAAACAAAATAATTTTACATTATTTTTTTTACTAGACACATTCACATTTCTAGAAGCACATCAGTGAAACATTTTCAATTTATGGCGATGTTTGTGTCACCATTCTTTTCATTGACTGGTATTGTACCAATGGCTTTTAAAGTCTTTTTACCAACAATTTACATGACTAATATGCCTTGAAAACAGAAAATGCACAAGACAAATGAGAAACAAACGGACAGAAACTGGAGTCAATGTCTGTGAATGAACTATAAGAAATTGCTGAAAGGAAATTGGATATACATATAGAAAAGCCAAACCATCATTAATACCTTAACAGAAAAAAAATAAATTTTACAGCGGGCTAAAGAAAAGCAATCATGGACTGTGGATGACTGGATGAAAGGGATAATCAGTGATGAATCACAAATCTGCATTGGGCAGGGTGATGATTCTGAAACTTTTATTTGGTGCCTTTCCAATGCAATGTATAAAGACGACTGCCTGAAGAAAACAAGCAAATTTCCAAAATCATTGATGATGTGGGGTTGCATGTCAGGTACAGAGGAGATGACAGTCAATAAATCTTCAATAAATGCACAAGCTTATATTGAGATTTTGGACACTATTCCTATTCCATCAATTGAAAGGATGTTTGGTGACGATGACATCATTTTTCAGGATGATAATGCATCTTGCCATAGGGCAAAGCCGTGAAAACGTTCCTTCAAGAAAGACATAAATGTCAATGGCATGGCCTTCAAGTCTGGACCTCAATCCAATTGAAAATCTATGGTGGATATAAAAAAAAATGGTCCATGACAAGGCTCCAACCTGCAAAGCTGATCTGGAAACTGCAATTAGAGCAGTGTTTCTCAACTCCAGTCCTTATGTACCCCCAACAGGTCATGTTTTCAGGATTTCCATTATTTTGCACAGGTGATTTGATCAGTTTCACTGCCTTAGTAATTACCACAGCTGTTTCATCTGAGGGAAATCCTGAAAACATGACCTGTTGGGGGTCCATGAGGACTGGAGTTGAGAAACACTGAATTAGAGAAAGTTGGAGCTGGATTGATGAAGAATACTGTTTGTCAATAGTTAAATCCATGCCTCAGAGAATTCAAGCTGTTATAAAAGCCAGAGGTGGTGCAACATAGTGGTGAACTGTAGTGTTTTTTCATGATTCCATAATATTTTCCTCTGCTTGGTCTGCAAAAACAGTTGGAACTGACTAGTTTTCTTTGTTTCTTATTTTTTTAAGTGTTTCTTAAAGCCAGAAGGTTGGAATGTTGAATGAAAATAGTTTTGAGGCATGTCTGTGATTATTTTTTTTTCTACACAATTAAACAATTGAATTAACATTTTACAAGAGTGGAGATTCCATACGCTTTGCCAGGGGTTGTAGAAGACCTAGTCCATCTAGAAGAGCACATAGAGCATCAACAAGGAAACAAATGAGCTCAAAGTGTGTCACATCCTCCTGAGCTAGTCCAGAGCTATATGGTTCAACAGAATGCCCTGTATCTCAAAACAAGATAGGAGTCTTAGGAGAGGGTGGGTGTAGGTCAGGTTGAACTGATCAGAGCCACTACTTCTGCCAGAGGACCTCTGCACCTGGAGACAAACCTGTCCAGTTTGTTTTTGAATATGGAGACCAGAAGATCCAAATCCAGAGTTCTCCCTAGCTGTGACAGAGGTGCTGGAACACTTCTAGGTGTAGAACCCATTGCTCTTGGCCCAGGCATGGCTGGCCAAGGTAGTCTACCTGACAGTTGTCCAAGCCTTGGATGTGAAGGTTAAAATGTGTTTTGCCCAGGACAGAATACTATCTACTTTTTATGGTTCCTCCATGATGGTTGATTTTTGCCACTGCTTGAAGCTGTGACACAGGTTGTGTCTAGGACTCTTCCCCATCATGTCAGGCTGGCATCCATTGTGATGATTTTTTTTGAGAGATCTGCCAGAGTTGGATTTTTGAGCCACAAGGCAGAAACAGAACCTATACTTTGGTGTCAAGCTAATAGGTTTTTAATATTTAATATTTGTTAATAGACTGAAACAATCTATTCCAGGATGACAGGATCTTGCATTGCAGGGTATGGAGCGAATGGGCAAACAAGACTCTCATGCAAAAGCAAAGAGTCGGTCAACTCGTGGATTAGCAAGCCTAAGTCTAAGTTTTCCTGAGTTAGAAAAAAAAAACTCAGCTGTGTCCATGTTTAGACCTAGACATTCCAAGGGATGCTTTGGCTCTAGCTTCTGAAGGTTTAAAATCCAACTGCACTTTTAAAGGTATGAACCATCCACGGCACTCCTCTCATTTCAACTGCTCATCTTGTGTTTGATATGCTATATATTGTACATCAAACAGAAAAAACGTAGCTCTAATACAAGGTAAAAACCTTGAGCCCCTCTGGACCGAATGCTGAAAGCAGAAGGGGTTCAAAACTCCAAAGGTGACCAAGTAACTGTAGGCAGCAGCAAGAGCTAACCAAAGTGATAGGTGCAACACTACTAGGACACTTTTTTTACCTTAACCACATGACCACCAGAAAAGTTTTATCCCCTTCATGACAAGGCCATTTTTTGCTATTTAGCACTGTGCTACTTTCATTGGTAATTGCACAGTCATGCAACGCTCTACCCAAATGAAATTTATATAATTTTTCTTCACACAAATAGAGCTTTCTTTTTGAGGTATTTGATCAACACTGTTTTATTATTTAATGAATGAAAAAAAATACTTTTTGCTATAAAACATATCCAGTACAAAATAATAAAAATGTAATATCTTAATAAATCTAGGCCAAAATGTATTCTACTACGTCTTTGGTAAAAAAAAAAATCCCAATAAGTATATTGACTGTGTTTTTGTAAAAGTTATAGCATCTACAAACTATGGTATACTGTATATACTGAAATTGTTTTTAATATATTAGTAATGGTGGTGATCAGCAATTTATAACTAGACTGTGAAAGTGTTGCGGGCAATCTGACACTGACGCTGGCTGGTAGGTAACTGACCAACACTGACCTCACTAGTAACACTAAAACATTGATAACACTGTAAATTGTGACTGTACTAATAACACTGGCTGGAAAGGGGTTAACATCTCATGGTAATCAAGGGGTTAAGTTTGTGCCTAACAGGTGTTATTGTGTGAAATATGTGCTGTGTTTTACAAAAAAATATGGTTTGTTCCTTCTTCCTGCTTTGCAGGGAGAAGAAACAAAAAGATCATCCTTCTGTAGAGAGCCCTGTGTGTTTGCCAACACAGGGTTCTCAGCTGTGAATGGACACAGCCAATAAGCAGGTCTCAGCCATGAATCATTGGCTAAAACCGGTTGACAAAATCCCACTTTGTCCAATTACAGCAGGAGCCGGCGTGGGGTGGGGCCTGAACCTGGAAGACACTGCCAACGTACAGGTATGCGATTGTGCCTGTACAAGCCGCCTGCCCGCGTTTTACTGCAGGTGGGCTGCAAGTGGTTAATGCAGGGAATGTATTAAAGTAAAAAAAATGTCTTGCCTTTAGAACCACTTTCGAAAAAAAGAACAAAGATGCTAGTAAAACGATTTTATTTTTCTCAGCAGAGAAAGGAAATCATTTTCCTGAGACACATCAAAAAACTAAGGTATGCTGAGAGTGGGAATTATACCAGGCTGGTTACTGGTTTTTGTATGCCAGTGTCTGAATCCTCCTGAAAGTGCCAGTCTAACCCGACTGTGTATGAGTACTTGGTACTTCATTAACCTCCCTGGCGGTATGATTCTTTCCGATTTTTTGTGCTGAAAGCGGTACCATTTTTTTGCATGGAAATATGTAGTTTTTTATTGTAGGCTGTAATATTTAAGAATAACTTACTGAAATCTGTCCGAACAAGAGTCTAGTAAACATCCCGGGTAGGATAAAACTTGAAACACGAAATCATAAATTATAATTTAATAAATAATCATAAAAAATAATAATATAATAATAAATTTAATTCAATAAAATAATCAAACCAAAAACACTGAAATTAGAAATACAGAGGCAAATTCGCACATCGCTGAGCAAAGTCGCAAAATCGTTTTCAGGGTCTATCGCTGTTCTCTAGCCGGTCTAAAACCGCTTTTGACGTAAAGGGCCGCTTTTTGGACGCCATGGACTTTTCTCAGTTTCCAGGCAGAAAGAACAGTCAAAATGCAAGCAGGGCGCCGGACAAAGCAGTAGGGACAACATGTATGTGAAATGCATTGAAACAGCAATGACAGCAAAAATGAAATTTTTAAAAAATTTCAAATTTCCCGCCGGTTCCGGCGCCCGTACGTCCCGACGTCATGGGGACCGGAACACAGAAGCCAGATGCCGGCATCAGCCGGAGGAGGTGGCTGGGGACGCTGCAGGGGACACATCGTGGGAGCGAAGGACAAGGTAAGTGCTGCAGGGACCCCCGGAGAACGCCGCATGGTAAGCCCGAGTGTAGCTCGGGGTTACAGCTCTTGGTATTGAAATTTTACCCCGAGCTACACTCGGGAATACCGCCAGGGAGGTTAATGAAAGAGAAAAAATATTAGGCTTCCGTAATGTAACAAGCTGACATAACCAGTGCCTGTCAACAAACTAAATGCAGCAAGTAACTATGAAATAAAAACTTTGAAATGTAATCTTGTTCCGTTTCAAAAGGCCTTTTGATATGAAACGCCCTTTCTCTTACGACTAACGTTGCTGCTACATTTTCCACATACTTACAGTATATAAACCCTACACTAAAGAAGGCCGAGGTGTTCAGCGTAAAATACAGTATACAATTTAGGAGCATCAAAATAATTTATATTAACCTCACATCTCTCTGCACTCAAATGCTTGAGGAAGTATTCCCTTTCAGCAATCCAATATGAAAGTGCTGAATATTACAGTCAGTGAGGTAGTAGAAACACAAGCAACATTCAAATATATAATGACGTAATGCCTTTCCTACCTGAAGTTTTTCTTTGTCCCTTTGAACTGTTCTAAATGCTGTAACCAACTGCAACATAAAAATGAAATTACAATTAAAAGAAAATGACAACAATAAATGTTAAGGTGGATTTATTAATACAACGATAGTATAATTACTGACTTCTAACTATACAGTTTATGAACATTTAATAATTCACAAATATAATATACAATTTATTAATCAGCACATGTAGAATATCTGAAGTTCTCATTCGTTATATCTTTGTATTAACCACTTGCCCTCCTGAGGATTTACCCCCCTTCCTGACCACGCCTCTTTTTGCTACTCGGCGCTGCACTAATTCAACTGATAACTGCGCGGTCATGCAATGCTGCACCCAAACGAAATTTACGTCCTTTTTTTCACACAAATAGAGCTTTCTTTCGGTGGTATTTGATCACCTGTGCGCTTTTTATTTTTCACGCTTTAAATAAAAAAAGACCAAAAAGTTTGAAGAAAAAACGATATTTTTACTTTTAGCTATAAAAAATATATAGTAAACTCAAAGTTGGTTATAAATTTAGGCCAAAATGTATTCTGCTCCATGTTTTTGGTAAAATATATCCCAATAAGTGTATATTGATTGCTTTGTGTGGAAGTTATAGCGTCTACAAACTATGGTATAGATACTGCAATTTACGCCATTTTTTTGCTATACAGCGCTGTGCTAGTTTAACGGACAATTGCGCGGTCATGCAATACGGTACATAAATGAAATTTATGTCCTTTTTTCACACAAATAGAGCTTTCTTTCGGTGGTATTAGATCGCCTGTGTGGTTTTTATTTTTGCGCTATAAAAAAAAAAAAAAGGCTGACAATTTTGAGGGAAAAAAACAATATTTTGGACTTTTTGCTATAAAACATGTCCAGTAAAAAAAATTTAAAAATCAAATTTCGTCATAAATTTCAGCCAAAATGCATTCTGCGACATGTCTTTGCTAAAAAAAAAAAAAAAAAAACCCAATACGTGTAAATTAATTGGTTTACGTGAAAGTTATAGCGTTTACAAATGGTGGGAAAGATACTGGGTGTCAGGGATCTCCTCGATCCCTGCCGCGATGGTCCCGGCGCAGGCGCAGTGCACCGCCCTGTGCAGGGACACGGGCACTAGGTCCGGGCCGGCCGCGGCGTTCGAGTTCGCGCATGCGCAGTAGAAGCCGCGGCCGCCCGCTGGGCACCAATGGCAGCGCAGGGCGGGATATTTAAATGGCCCTGAGCTGTCATTCAGTGCCTTCTGGTCTTTCCTGCATCCTGTACCCTGTAAATTATTGACCCGGATTGTACCTGACCTTGCTGTTTTCTCCTATTCTGACCCTTGCTTTGCCTGACCTCTCTCCTGAATGCCCCCTATTGGATTTGACCTGCTGTTGCTAACCTGGCGTGTGACCCGACCATTCTATGCCCGCTGCCTTGTACCTTGCCGCCCTCTCTGTTACCGACCCGGCCCGTCTGACCTTGCTCATCCATCCATCCATCCCGTGCAGTGGGGTCTTCTGACCTCCTCACATCAGACTCTTCCCCGTGGGAGCCCCTTGCGCATACTACTACCACTGACGGACGCTCCCAGTAGTCACGACCTGGTCTCAGGGAGCTCCAAGTCCATCCCCACCATCAGGGGCCCTGGTGAACAAGCACCCTGGGACTTAGACTCCGTGCGCTGGGGACGCCTATTCAGTGGCGTGCTAGTGGTACCGCCAGGCGGTCCCTTACACTGGGATTTAAAAAAAAATTTTTATACTAATAATGGCGGCGATCAGCGACTTATGGCGGCGATCAGCGACTTATGGCGGGACTGCGGCAGAACTGACTTGGGGTCACTGACATCCCAATACATTGATCAGTGCAAAAAAAAAAAAAAAAAACCACTGACACTGTACTAATGGCACTGGGAAGGAAGGGGTTAAAACTTTATAATTTACTGAAAGGGTTAACTGTGTGAGGGGAGTGTTTTACTAGGGGGGCGGGGGTGTGTACTGCATGGGGGGGGTGGGAGGGGACACGCTTATCAGGAGAGATAAACTCTTCTCTCCAGCTCAGCATGTCAGGAGCTGACAGGGAACTGACAGAAAGCAGAGCTACTGCAGCACTGCTCTCTGTCAGTGATTGCCGCTAATCGCCGGGACACAGCCGGTAACGATCGGTGGGACATGTAGGGCGGTGGCGCACCTCGCGCGCCCCCTACCTATTTTGCAAACACACGTTTTAAACCGTGGTTTTGCCCAGCCAGGCCGCCCTGCCACCGTATTTCTAGTGGCTGGGCGGCATGTGGATAAAGTAAATAATGTCTAGCCATTTTAGTTTTCCTGTGAACTGGATGAGAATATAACACAATAAAATAACTGCATGCTGAACATGAGAATGTAAAGTTGCAGCAGACATATGTATTAGACGAGAAAAAAAACATGCCTTTGTGGTGGCCAGGTCACCATGCACACATTTGCTTGAACATGAAACAATGTTCCACTCTCACCCAGACAAAAGGTGTCTTGTGAAAGACAGCTTTGACAGATGATTTGTGTTGGACATTTCCCAGTCTGGCATGTCATTCCTCCTACATGACATAAAGAATGTGCACTGGCTGACAAGAGATACACGCAGAGGCAATAGGAAACATTGAATTACTAGCTTGGACATATTTGCATTCAGCAATCTGTAATCTACTTGTAAGTATAACACCCCATGTAAAGAAATAGCACAAGACTGAACAGAACATGAACCAGTCAATCATGGTACACACTTTCCTTACTTTACACAAGATTTCCTAACACAATGGGAATGGAAAATAGGATTTCTGTGCTCCCTGCAAACTTATTTTTTCTTGGAGTCCATTGAGGGGTACAGGAAGTCTTTAACCTTTGGTTTATACTGCTGCCTTCAAGAGGACAGATAATGGCAAACAACAAACTGCAGGCCGGCCCAAGATCACCTCTTCTACCACCAGCACATCTCAGTTTTGTAGTAAATCAGTACAGAGAGCATGATGATAAACACACAGGGCAGTGATGGCCAACCTTTCTGAGCCCGAGTGCCCAAACTGCAACACAAAACCAACTTTTTTATTTCAAAGTGCCAACACTGGAATTAATCACTTGCCTACCGGGCACTTCTACCCCCTTCCTGCCTACAGGGCACTTCTACCCCCTTCCTGCCTACAGGACACTTCTACCCCCTTCCTGCCTACAGGGCACTTCTACCCCCTTCCTGCCTACCGGGCACTTCTACCCCCTTCCTGCCTACAGGGCACTTCTACCCCCTTCCTGCCTACAGGGCACTTCTACCCCCTTTCTGCCTACAGGGCACTTCTACCCTCTTTCTGCCTACCGGGCACTTCTACCCCCTTCCTGTCTACAGGGCACTTCTACCCCCTTCCTGCCTACAGGGCACTTCTACCCTCTTTCTGCCTACCGGGCACTTCTACCCCCTTCCTGCCTACAGGGCACTTCTACCCCCTTCCTGCCTACAGGGCACTTCTACCCCCTTCCTGTCTACAGGGCACTTCTACCCCCTTCCTGCCTACAGGGCACTTCTACCCTCTTCCTGTCTACAGGGCACTTCTACCCTCTTCCTGCCTACAGGGCACTTCTACCCCCTTCCTGCCCAGGACAATTTTCAGCTTTCAGCGCTGTTGCACTTAACAATGACAATTGTGCGGTCATGCAACACTGTAACCATATGCAATTTTTATCATTTTTTCACACAAATAGAGCTTTTTTTGGTGGTATTTATTCACCACTGGGTGTTTTATTTTTTGCACTATAAATGAAAAAAGAGCAAAAAATTTAAAACATAAAAGGTTTTCTTTGCTTCTATTCTAAAAGTTTGCAAACAGGTAATATTTCTTCTTTGATGTGCGTTGGTGAGGCTGCACTGATAGGCGGCATTGATGAGGCGGCACAGATAGGTAGCACTGATGAGGCGGCACTGGTGAGCATTGATGAGGAGGCACTGATGATGCACTGATATGCAGGAAATGATGGGCACTGACAAGCGGCACTGACTAATAGCGCCAACTGGAGGCACTGACAGACGGCACTGACCAGCGGCACTGCTGGGCATCATTGATGGGTGGCACTGATGGGCAGCACTAACGAGGTGTCACAGATAGGTGGCACTGATATGCGGCACTGATTGGTGGCACTGATAGGGGACACTGATAATGGGTACTGATAGACAGCACTGATAGGTGGCACTGACTGACATCACTGCTGGGCACTGACTGGCACAACCGCTGAGCACTGACTGGTGGCACTGACTGGCAGCACTGCTGGGCTGCACTGATGGGCACTGGTGGGTGGCACTGGTGGGCACAGGTGGGCGGCACTGGTGGGTTGGCACAGGTGGTGGCACTGGTGGGCACAGGTGGGTGCATTGCTGGGCACAGGTGGGCACACTGCTGGGCACAGGCGGGTGCATTGCTGGGCACAGGTGGGCGGAACTTGTGTGTGGCACTGCTGGGCACCGATCATCAGGGCACTGATGATCAGTGACCCTAATGATCAGTGCCGTTTCCTGCTCTGACAACTGCCGGTTTTCGGCAGTACTTTCCTCACGATCTGACAGCATGAGGAAAGTGCAGCCGAGAACCGGCATTTGCATTTCCCGGTGATCAGCGTGTCATTGGACACGGCTGATCACGTGGTAAAAGGCCGCTGTGATTGGCCTTTTACCACGTCACGTGATCAGCTGTGTCCGATCACGGAGATCGCCCGGCGCGCGCCCCCCGGGGGTGCGCAGGAGAGCACGTTCTTCCTCTTCTTCCTGGCGTGCCCACTGAGATGGCTCTGCGTGCCAGCTCTGGCACGCGTGCCATAGGTTCGCCATCACTGACATAGGGGCTGGAGCTGTGTCCCTGCAAAGCAAAAAGAATCCTATTTTCTTTACAGTTCATTAAAAGACACAGTAATATTTTAAAACAGCACAACCGTGGTGTGGCCAACACAGCAAAGAAATGTTAACTTGCCAGAGTAATTGGGGACTGTCTACAGGACCTTACATCTGGAACTGGCACAGATGAAGCCAAAATGTCCACCTGGTAGAACTTAAAGAATCTGCAAACAAAAGATCACGTGGAAGCCTTGGAAATCTAAGAGGATGCCAAAAAACCCAAAAAGAAATCACAAATCTAGTAAAGTGTGCTTTGAAAGACAAAGGTAGAACCTGATCCTTGAGACCATAAGCTAGGCTAATGGTCTGCAGTAGGCCACCTACAGATGGTAGAACAAGAATCGGTTGCACCCATGCAGAGTCCATCCAGAATTACAAAAAGGAATCCGTTTCCCTGAAAGAAGAAGCGACTTAAAGATAACCGCATCCAGACAATGAAGGGAAACTTCCTTTTGGTGAAATGGAGCTGGGCAGAGGGACAGACAAACATTGTCTAGGTTGAGGTGAAAGGCAGAAACAGGGCCAAAATTGGTTGTTTCGCAGACTGGCTGGTAAGTGTTGCTGGGAAATCCTTTATTTGTTTGCGAGGTGCATTATCCTTCCACGTGCACCTTACTGCAAAGGCTGGTTATAGGTTGGGACGTTTGCCTTTTTTTGTGTGAAAGGCAGAAACTACCTTAGGCAAGAAACAAGTCCTGGCCATCAACACAACCTTATCCCTTTGCAAACCCAGAAATGGTTCCTTTCAAGAGAAGGCCGCCCGTCCAGTAACTCACTTTACATGGACGATGGCTGTAGTTGGCTCATTTGGACACAGGGACACACTGGATGCCTTTGCTGTCATTTTGGTAAAGATGTGCGTCACGTGCGTACCTGTCAGACACCGCCTGGCGGTACCTCTAGCACTCCACAGAATAGGATTCCCCAGAGCGCGGAATCTAAGCCCCAGTCTGCTGTTCACCAAGGCCCCTGATGGTGGGGATGGACTTGGAGCAGACTGAGACCAGGTCGCAGCCCCTGAGTACACCCACCTGTGGTAGAGGGATCCGCCAGAAGTGTGTACAGGTGGAGAGCCTGACGTGAAGAGGCGGATGGGCCTGAGCAGTGGTGACCAGATCCGTGCAGGGCGGATGGATAGCAGGGCAATAAGCGTGGTCAGACAGGCCGGTTCGGTAACAGTGGGATCAGCGTGGTACAAGGCAGCAGACAAAGAATAGTCAAGTCACTCGCCGGGTTCGGTAACAGGAAATCAGATCAGTAGAATTATCCAGAAGAGTAGTCAAACGAGCCAGGGGTCAGAGCAGGAGAAGTCAACGAAGTCAGGATCCAGCAGGGTCAGCAACGAATCAGGGTAAGAAGACCATACGGCAACTTGTGTCTGTGCAGGGCTGGTTTAAATAGCCCGCCCGGCACTGAAAGTCGCGCCTGGGTCCTAGTGCCCGCCTACCTGCATGTCTTGTCGGACACCTACGCATGTGCAGACTCATGCGTCGCGGTGATCCCTGACAGTACCTGTACCTTTAAGGAAGGATGGGCTCCTCCAGGAACACCTGCCCTTAACCTATCCATTGATACATGTGCTCCTACTATGGAGGCTTTGGACATTTTAGTTAGGTCCACAGTATACAGAGGACCCTTGACGTGGGACTGTGGCTTACGCATGTATTTGCAAATGTGTGCAAACAAAACCCTCTGTTTTTAACGCAAACCGTTAGACAGGGCCAAGCTGGTTGTTTCACAGGCTGGCTGGTAAGTGTTGCTGGGAAATCCTTTGTTGGTTTGCGATGTGCATTGCCCTTCAATGCGCACCTTACTGCTAAGGCTGGTTATAGGTTGGGACAGTTGCCATTTTTTGTGTGAAAGGCAGAAACTACCTTAGTCAAGAAACAAGTCCTGGCCATCAACACAACCTTATCCCTTTGCAAACCCAGAAAAGGTTCCTTTCAAGAGAAGGCCGCCAGTCCGGTAACTCACTTTGCATGGGCGATGGCTACAAGATCCACTACCTTTTGGGTGAGGGTAGAGAGAGAAATGCCTCGAATGGATTCAAATGCAGTTGCTCAAGTGCAGAAAAAAAACAAATTCAGATCCCACAGAGTCACAGGGGATCCCCTCCCCCCGTACAAAGGTTTTGATCAAAGAGTGGGAAAGAGTCTATAAAACAGAACAGAAAGGTGATAAACAAAAGCCTTACAAAAAAAATAAAGTCCAGTCCTAAAATTTAAACAGCTCTGTCACACAGCACAGCCCTATCACAATGTTATATCCTATCAGCATCCCCCTTTCAGCACACTTAATTTGCTCCTTGTGCTGCTTTACCCTTCTCTTTTTGAGCTCTGCTGTACAAAAAAATGCAAGAGCCCGATAGCAGGAAAAATTCAGATACTTATACTGCTCTCCTTAAAAATAAACAAATAAATAATGTACAGTTTAAATTACTGCATAGCTGTGTCTTTTATATCTGCCTGGAGTTTAGGTTTAACAATTTTATCAAAACACAACTTAATAAGAAGAAAGTTAAAATCTGTTTCCTAAGTGATTTGTAATTTGTCACATAAAAGGTACCTTAAATGAAGCCGCAAAGAGCTTATCTTAGTAGAATATTAGGCTATATAAAAAAATCTGCAAAACCTTTGTCAAACATAACCCTTTTGCTGCCAGGTCCATATGGTGTACAGACCATTCAGCACTGCTTCCAGCTGGCCAGGTCTATATGCTGTACGTCCCTTTCATATTAATTGGGATGCAGTTTTAGCTTTTATATTTAGCAAGAATTAGGCAGGAAGTTTGCAAAATTTGCAGCTTGTATCTGCTAATAATGATTTTAGTGCATTTTAGCAAAAATTTTGTTTTGATAGTCATTTGCGCAAATATTACAGTTCCTTAAAAATCAGTAGCACCTTCATTTTATGCTACTGGTCATGTGCTTTCAGAAATTGTATTGTTTGGGGGGTCTTTTACAAACTCTGAAAACTGTAAGGGAAAATAAAAAAAGCAATGGAAAAATTGCAAACATGGTCTAACCATTTTTAAAAAGCGGAGAGCAGGGCCTGAAAGCAAAAGGGTTAAAAAGGCTCGGGTTTTTTTTTTTTATTAATGTTATATTTTCCTGCTCTGTGCAATGGTATTTCACAGAGTAGCCCCAAACCTCCTCTTTTGGGGCCCCCAGTTGGTGCTCCAGGCTCCTCCTCTTCTCGGTGCATCCTTATAGGAAGTTCCCCCCACCTCTCAGGATTTGACTGAAAGCAACAGGAGCCAATGGCCAATAGCCTGTCAGGGCAGGATCACGCACTGACTGACGACAACCACCACCCACAGACCGGAGTCCCTCAGGGCGCGGAGTCTAAGTCCCAGGCTGCCCTTCACCAGGGCCCCTGATGGTGGGGATGGACTTGATGCAGCCAGGAACCAGGTCGCGACCCCCGAGACACCCCAGCTGCGGTAATGGCCGCCGCCAATGGTGTGTGGCTGGTAGGGACCAGATAGACAAAGAGTAGTCGGGCAGGCCGGGTCGATAACAACGGGACAGACGGTACAGAACGGTAGACAAGAATAACAGGTCACAGGCCGGGTTCAGCAACGGAAGGTCAGATCAATGGAAAACGCAGAGAAAGGTCAGTCAAAAGCCGAGTCAGATTCCAGGAGAGCCACGAGAGTATAAACAGAGCTATAGTCACACTAACACACAAGACACAAAAGCAAAGGGCATGTGCGGACAACAGGCTTATATGTGATCAATCACACCCCTCTGGGGGATGGACCGCAGAGGCCTGAAGGCATAAAAGACTCCCACCATGCTCTGCAGAAATCCAAGATGGATGCCAGCACATGGAGCAGCATAACCTCTGGGAAAAGGTAGGACCTTGACATAGCCAAAACCTATGAGAGCGGGGAGAGAGCTGCTTTAAACAGGCACAGCGCTGGATTGAGTGTAGGCTCAGGTAAGTCAATACGGAATTGAGGGGACAACATTATTACTGGGATATTTTTTAACTAAATGCTGGGAATACATTAAAATAAATATTGTTTAGCCTTTAGAACCACTTTAAGTAGGAGGCACAGAGACTGCATCCTACAACGAGTAGACTAATATAGGGCCCTTAACGAGCTTGCTTACCTGTAGGTAACAGTGTTAACTCTACACACAACAAATATTCCATTATTTCTCAAAAATGTAAAAGTAGATAAAATGAGAACCGCAAACATGGTTTTGGTAAAACAAAGTAAAACCTCAGCAAAAACTTTTATTTCCTTTGTTTAGGATAGAGAGAAGAAGTGTTGGAACCTCACTCAGTTTTTTATGGCTGTCTATGTCTACATTAGGGAGAAAGAGAGCAACAAAATCACTTTTAATAAAATGAGGAAAGGTTAAAACCTCTGCATTTGTTTTTTTTTAATTTCCATCCATGTCTTTCTAACCCAGTGACTCAAGTTACCCCTTGTTGGTGTCACAGGGGAAAATGTGAAGGGAAATCTCATCAATGGACAGCAACAGAAGATGTTCAAAAGTTAAAAAAAAAAAAAATGTTTTGGCAGGAGTTGGACTTTTTGATCTTAATAGAGACCTGCAATTTTTTTCAACCTAAATCTAAGCCTTAAAGTGGAAAAAAAAAAAAAAGTCAGATTATAACTATTCCTATAAATGCCCCCCTCCCTATTCTTATCTATTTTTAGTCTGTTCTGAGCCAGTCATGTGATCCCGCAGCTCTGGCTGCCCTTTGTCACTAAGGTGCTGTAGGGGAGAGGAGGTAGTGTCAACAATGGTAGGGCAATGGGAGCCTATGGGTGACATCATGGCTCCTGGATTTCACAGCCGTTGTCGAGCACTCCATTACACAGAGCTGCAGGATCATATGACCACAAGAGGAGGGCGCGCTCAGTGATAGTATGGAATTCCGGGAGCCATGACGTCACTCATAGGCTCCCATTGCCCAACCATTGTTGGCGCTACCTCAAGACTAGTTATAGTTAGACTTAGAAGTCTCATCCGAAATGTAGCAGCCGATCTATTCAAGCTCTAGAATGAGCAAACGTACTTAGAGTGCCTAGATCAAAGCTGTCCAACTGGCAGCCAGAGGAGCTTTATTTCGTGGCCTATGAGGTCCAGATCCAACAGTGCCCAGTACAGAATGGTAAAAGGGTGCCAAATGCTAAAATCCTCCTTGTGTTTCAGCACATAGCTCTACCTGTCTAGAGCAGTGATCTACTAATCACTCTGCCCAACAGGGAAATAAATGTACAGTACTGATGTAGTTCTGGCCCAAAGACAAAGGAGAAAGCAGTGTGGGAGAATGTGTTCAAGTAAGTATCACCAATGAACAATTTTATTTTTTTCTTTGCTTCCACTGAACACCAGGGGTATTTACTGTTGCCACTGCAAACCGATGGACAGTGAGGTATTTATTATCATTATATAATCTCTTACCTCAGAATATTTCCCTCGGTAATTGCCCAAGCTTTTATCCATTCTTCGCAGCCTATGAAAAAGCTGTTCTTTGCTGAGTCCCTCCAAACTGCTCACAGAATCTTCAGTCTCACTTTCAATATCTGAAGAAGGGTCAAACATAGGTCCTGCACTGTCCGACTCAATTCGATTTAAAGATTCACGTGAACCGCTTCGTACAAGTGATTCTTTTGATGAAGAACGGAACAACGTCTCCTTCATAGGACTACGAAATAATGACTCCATTGAAGGGACACGAAGCTGCAGCTTCTGTGCAAAAGACTGCCCATCGCTTTTCTGAAAAGATAATTAAACTTTAAATCTATAAAATATGTCAAAAACTGAATAATATTCACAGTTAAAATACAGCACTTTTATAACAAATAAATAAATAAATGGAGGTGGTCATCAGCAAAATCAAATATTAATTCTGGAGTAGACTGCACTAATACCTAATATTCACAGCAGAGCATCTCACACTTCAGTATGAACCTGCTGTCATGTATTTAACAGCTGCAAAAAACATGTTGCTTCTTAAAGCAAAAGTTCTTCCATTATACTACAGCCAGTCAAACAAACAAACAAACAAACAAACAAAGTTAATCCTTGACCAAGGCCTATCGATCATGTTTATATAGCTTTATAATAATGGGATATCGACAAAATTCTAACATTTTTGGCTCTATACACCACCACAATGGATTTGAAATGAAACAAACAAGATGTGCTTTAACTGCAGACTGTCAGCTTTAATTTGAAGGTATTTACATCCAAATCAGGTGAACGGTGTAGGAATTACAACAGTTTGCATATGTGCCTCCCACTAGTTAAGAGACCAAAAGTAATGGGACAGAATAATAATCATAAATCAAACTTTCACTTTTTAATACTTGGTTGTAAATCCTTTGCAGTCAATTACAGCCTGAAGTGTGGAACGCATAGATATCACCAGACGCTGGGTTTCATCCCTGGTGATGCTCCGCCAGGCCTCTACTGCAACTGTCTTCAGTTCCTGCTTGTTCTTGGGGCATTTTCCCTTCAGGTTTGTCTTCAGCAAGTGAAATGCTCAATCGGATTCAGGTCAGGTGATTGACTTGGCCATTGCATAACATTCCACTTCTTTCGCTTAAAAAACTCTTTGGCTGCTTTTGCAGTCTGCTTTGGGTCATTGTCTATCTGCACTGTGAAGCGTCCAACGAGTTGTGAAGCATTTGGCTGAATATG
Source organism: Staurois parvus (assembly GCF_062004578.1). Classification (NCBI taxonomy): domain Eukaryota; kingdom Metazoa; phylum Chordata; class Amphibia; order Anura; family Ranidae; genus Staurois; species Staurois parvus. The sequence continues at coordinate 55,315 of NW_028318084.1, read as the reverse complement.
AGCAGATATTGCCCGAAACACTTCAGAATTCATCCGGCTGCTTCTGTCAGCAGTCACATCATCAATAAATACAAGAGAAGCAGTTCCATTGGCAGCCATACATGCCCACGCCATGACACTACCACCACCATGCTTCACTGATGAGGTGGTATGCTTAGGATCATGAGCAGTTCCTTCTCCATACTCTTCTCTTCCCATCACTCTGGTACAAGTTGATCTCGGTCTCATCTGTCCATAGGATGTTGTTCCAGAACTGTGAAGGCTTTTTACATGTCGTTTGGCAAACTCTAATCTGGCCTTCCTGTTTTTGAGGCTCACCAATGGTTTACATCTTATGGTGAACCCTCTGTATTCACTCTGGTGAAGTCTTCTCTTGATTGGTGACTTTGACACACATACACCTACCTCCTGGAGAGTGTTCTTGATCTGACCAACTGTTGTGAAGGGTGTTTTCTTCACCAGGGAAAGAATTCAACGGTCAACCACCACAGTTGTTTTCCGTGGTCTTCTGGTGTTGCTGAGCTCACCGGAGCGTTCCTTCTTTTTAAGAATGTTCCAAACAGTTGTTTTGGCCACGCCTAATGTTTTTGCTATCTCTCTGATGGGTTTGTTTTGTTTTCTCAGCCTAATGATGGCTTGCTTCACTGATAGTGACAGCTCTTTGAATCTCATCTTGAGAGTTGACAGCAACAGATTCCAAATGCAAATAGCACACTTGAAATGAACTCTGGACCTTTTATCTGCTCATTGTAATTGGGATAATGAGGGAATAACACACACCTGGCCATGGAAGAGCTGAGAAGCCAATTGTCCCATTACTTTTGGTCCCTTAACAAGTGGGAGGCACATATGCAAACTGTTGTAATTCCTACACCGTTCACCTGATTTGGATGTAAATACCCTCAAATTAAAGCTGACAGCCTGCAGTTAAAGCACATCTTGTTTCATTTCAAATCCATTGTGGTGGTGTATAGAGCCAAAAATGTTAGAATTGTGTTGATGTCCCAATATTTATGGACCTGACTGTATAAATTTAACTTTGACAATTTAAATTGGGCAGCCCTATGTTTTTAAAAATAATTATCTTTAATGGAACAAATCTATTCAAGGAGATATGTAGGAAAGGAAAGGATGTATTTTAGTATAATTATCTCTTAAAAGTCTGCCGCTTCAAAAGTCTCATGGCCGGGCTCTGCCTGTTCCTCATCGTGCCGCTATATCCTCTTATTTCTGTGGAATTGGCCATTCACCATTGAGATTAAAAATTAGAAAACTGGATAACCTTCCCTTGGTAACAAACTGAGATTGTGATCCACAAGACAGAAGAGCCATCCAGAAAATATTTGAAGCAGCAGCTGTGTGGTTCCCAGTTGGCTGAAAAGTACAAATTTCAAGGGACAGACCCAGGCACCAGCTCTGTAAGTATGTATTATGTAAAAAAAACTAGTAAAGATTGTTACACTTGCTCAGACAATTTGCATAAAGTTAGATGCTAAATTCACACCAGTTCTATAAAAAAGGTACAGCAATCCTTTAATGGACTATCGTAAAAAATAAACTTTTTTTTTAGAATGTAATACACGTGCATTTTTTGGTTCAAATGTACAGCCCATGAGGAAGCTTCCATCAAAAGAATGACTTGTCTTAAGACAGAAAATTGGTCTGACCAAGCAAATCCCCTACAAACCACACAGAACTGCTAGCAACACACCTTTTCTGATACACTCAGTTACACTTAATTGCAGTTTTGTGTCTTATGCGGGCCATAGATGGGTCGAAAATCGGCTGATTTTTCAGCCGAAAATAAAATCGGACGATTTTGGGATCGTTAGTGGGCTAATTGTTCGGCCGTTTTTCGGTATTTTGGCAGATTTTTTTATCGGTAAAGTTGGAAAAAAATCGGCCGATTTTGCCGGTGGACCGATTGTCACGGCAATGATGGGCAAATCGGCCAATTTTTTTACCGATAAAAAAATCTGCGCATGAGCAGTGACCTGCAAGAGGAAGACAAAAAGAAGAAAAAAGAAGGAGAGGAAGAAGAAGGAGAGGAAGAAGAAGGAGAGGAAGAGGAAGGAGAGGAAGAAGAAGAGGATGAAGAAGAAGAAGAAGAAGAGGATGAAGTAGAAGAGGATGAAGTAGAAGAGGATGAAGTAGAAGAGGATGAAGTAGAAGAGGATGAAGTAGAAGAGGATGAAGTAGAAGAGGATGAAGTAGAAGAGGATGAAGTAGAAGAGGATGAAGAAGAAGAGGATGAAGAAGAAGATGAAGAAGAAGAAGAGGATGAAGAAGAAGAAGAAGAAGAAGATGATGAAGAAGAGGATGAAGAAGATGAAGAAGAGGATGAAGAAGATGAAGAAGAAGAGGATGAAGTAGAAGAGGATGAAGTAGAAGAGGATGAAGTAGAAGAGGATGAAGTAGAAGAGGATGAAGTAGAAGAGGATGAAGTAGAAGAGGATGAAGTAGAAGAGGATGAAGTAGAAGAGGATGAAGTAGAAGAGGATGAAGTAGAAGAGGATGAAGTAGAAGAAGATGAAGAAGAAGAGGATGAAGTAGAAGAGGATGAAGAAGAAGAGGATGAAGAAGAGGAGGATGAAGAAGAAGAGGATGAAGAATAAGAGGATGAAGAATTAGAGGATGAAGAATTAGAGGATGAAGATGTGTTAGGCTTCTGTTGAAACCAGTCAACATTCAATCGCTGTTTACAGCTGTCTTTCCATCAGAAGGTGGTCCAACAACATGCTGGAAAATCTGATCAACGCTTGCAGGCAATGGCTAGGAGCGCTGATCAGTGTGTTCTGGCAGGGGGTAGCCCCCTGTCAGAACACAAAGGCACAGTGGGGGAGTTTTTTCTTTTGTTCAGCCCACTTGGTTGAATGAAAAAAAACTTTGTGTGTGCCAGGCTTTAAAAAAAAAAAAAAGTCCTGCATGCTGCATCTTTGATGTGCTTTAACCACTTTCCCTCCCGAAGATTTACCCCGCCTTCCTGACCATGGCATTGTTTTGAGATATGGCACTGCATTACTTTAACCACATGCCACCTCTCCTGCACCAGTCCCCTCAGCGGCGGTGCCGCAGAAGCCGGAAACCGGAAGTTGGAAACCGGAACTCGGCTTCACAAAGAGGCTTGGAGCGCAGGCGCAGTCGCTCCATGCTTCATCTGTGCTCGCCACGGAGGAATTTCTCCTCACATTTGGCGAGCGGCTTTTTCAAGCCCTGTGCTATAGGGCAGCCTTTAAGTGGTTAATCAAAATGCTCGCAATACAAAGTTTGATGGCGATGCACCTAAAATGCATGTAAAATGAGCATAAAATGCAGCACACAGCACAGATGTGAACTGGCTATTTTCTACCAGCTGATTTAGCAGTAAGCGTAAAAAAAAAAATAAAGCTTTTCTGGGCAGTATGAAAGACTGGAGACCATATATTATAATAGGCTGAATTATAAGAGGGAAGTAAAATTACATCATTTTTAGATAAAAATGATGTAATTTTACTGCCCTCTTATAATTCAGCCTATTATAATATATAGCTGCCAGTCATTCATACTGTAAGGGTTCATGCGCACTGTATTCTTCAGACGCCTGCTCTCCTTAAGGGAGAAAAGCAGCAGACAAAAATGGTAAAAGCCGTGTTTTTGCAAACCCCTTTGGCATCAATGCAGTCTATTGAATTCAATACATTCATTAGAATGTATTAACACGCATACAATGATCGAGATTGGTTTGATCTGCTGCTTCACAAGTTAACAGCTTGTAAACAAATTAACCAAAACCAGAAATAACTAAATCCTTGTCGGTTCCAGTTTCTGATGTCACATAGTGAGAGGAACAACATCAGTTCCTCTCACTGTGTCCAAGGAAGACGTTGCCACTGGTCGCATCCCTATTGGGCTCCCAGATCGCTCAGGAGATCCTGGTAAAGGCAGCTTCAGCAGAAAGGGACAATATCAGTTCCTCTCACTGTGTCCAAGGAAGACGTTGCCACTGGTCGCATCCCTATTGGGCTCCCCGATCGCTCAGGAGATCCTGGTAAAGGCAGCTTCAGCAGAAAGGGACAATATCAGTTCCTCTCACTGTGTCCAAGGAAGACGTTTCCACTGGTCGCATCCCTATTGGGCTCTCTGATCACTCAGGAGAGACAAGTAAAGGCATCGCCGGCAGGAAGGGACAATATCAGTTCCACTCACTGTGTCCAAGGAAGATATTGCCACTGGTCGCATCCCTGTTGGGCTCCCCGATCGCTCAGGAGATCCCAGTAAAGGCATCGCCGGCAGGAAGGGACTCCCTCCTGCCGCCTGTAAAAGTATTCCAGCAGCTGTATGGCTGTTCAGATTACTTTTACATAAAAGAGAGTCGCTGACTCTAAAAAACAATACCAGGATCATGACTGTAGCTGCAGTCATGATCCTGGTAAAACTGCTTCAATACCAGGACATACAGTTGCAAGAAAAAGTATGTGAACCCCTTGGGATTATGTGGAGTTTTGCATGAATTGGGCATAAAATGTGCTCTGAACGTCATCTAAGTCACAACAATAGAAGAACAGTCTGCTGAACATAATACTACACAAACATTAGATGTTGCCATGGTTTAACTGCACATAACATGTAAACATTCACAGTGCAGGGAGGAAAAAGTATGTGAACCTTTGGACTTAACTGGTTGACCCTCCTTTGGCAGCAATAACCTCAACCAAACGTTTCCTGTAGTTGCAGATCAGACCTGCACAACGATCTGGAGTCATTTTGGACCACTCCTCTTCACAAAACTGTTTCAGTGTAGCAATATTCTTGGGATGTCTGGTGTGAATTGCTCTCTTAAGGTCATGCCACAGCATTTCAATCGGGTTGAGGTCAGGACTCTGACTGGGCCACTCCAGAAGCCGTATTCTGTGCTGTTGCAGCCATTGTTTTGTTGAATTACTTGTATGCTTTGGGTCATTGTCCTGTTGCATCACCCATCCTCTGCGGAGCTTCAGTTGGCGGACAGATGGTCGTATGTTTTCCTGCAAAATGTCTTGATAAACTCTGGAATTCATTTTCCCATCAATGACAACAATCCGTCCAGGCCCTGAGGCAGCAAAGCAGCCCCAAACCATGATGCTCCCTCCGCCATGTTTTACAGTGGGGATGAGGTTTTGATGTTGGTGTGCTGTGCCTTTTTTTCTCCACACATAGTGTTGTGTGTTCTTCCCAAACAACTCAATCTTGGTTTCATCTGTCCACAGTATATTTTGCCAGTAGTGCTGTGGAACATCCAGGTGCTCTTTTGCAAACTTCAAACGTGCTGCAATATTCTTTTTGGACAGCAATGGCTTCCTCCGTGGTGTCCTCCTATGTACTCCATTCTTGTTTAATGTTTTCCTTATTGTAGATGTGTCAACAAAAATGTTAGCATGTGCCAGAGATTTCTGTAGGTCTTTAGCTGACACTCTGGGATTCTTCTTTACCTCATGCAGCATTCTGCTCTATGCTCTTGCAGTCATTTTTACAGGACGACCACGCCTAGGGAGAGTAGCAACACTGCTAAACTTTCTCCATTTGTAGACAGTCTGTCTTACCGTGGACACATGAACATCAAGGCTTTTGGAGATACTTTTGTAACCCTTTCCAGCTTCATGCAAGCCAACAATTCTCGATCGTAGGTCTTCTGAGAGCTCTTTTCTGCGAGGCATGGTTCACATCAGACAGTGCTTCTTGAAACCGGTAAACCCAAAACAGGTGTGTGTTTTTTAAGGGCAAGACAGCTGTCAGCAACACATCCAATATCATCACACTGATTGGAGTCAAGGTTGGCTCACTCCTGGCTCCAATTAGCTCTGGGAGAAGTCATGAAGCTAGGGCCTCACATACTTTTTCCTCCCTGCACTGTGAATGTTTACATGTTATGTGCAATTAAACCATGGCAACATCTAATGTTTGTGTAGTATTATGTTCAGCAGACTGTGTTCTTCTATTGTTGTAACTTAGATGACATTCAGAGCACATTTTATGCCCAATTCATGCAAAACTCCACGTAATCCCAAGGGGTTCACATACTTTTTCTTGCAACTGTATATACATACATACATACATACATACGACAGTACTGAAACGATTAAAGGTCGTGCCTACATTAGTTTTCTTTTTTTAGGTTTTTTTCCTTAATTTTCACCTGGTAATCCTGACAGTAATACACTTCCTGCCTTTGTCTCCACTCTGGATGGAGAAGCAAAGGAGACACCATTGGACAGTAGCGTTGTAAATCACTGGAAAGAGTAATCTTAGATGCACTAGCAGATTTAAATGGACTTGACTACCAAATTAAAGCCACATAGTAAACACTTTCTAAGCAATTACAATAACAGGGGTTTCCGTCTGTGTTAAATGGTTTGTGTCAACTGCCATTTTTGCCACACAGCTTGGCCTGTTAATGGAAGTTGAAAAATTATTGACTTATGCAGGCCATAGACGGTTCATCGACCGAGTTCGTCCATCGTTCGTTCTGTAAACCGATGTTGCCACCAATGATTGCGAAAATTGGCAGTTTTTCACGAATTTTCCAGCATGACCGATAAACGAAATAAGGAGGAACCGCGAAAATCGGGTGATGCCATTGCCCCACTAACAGTGCAAAAATCGGCCGATTATTCTTTTGGACGAAAAATCGGCCGATAAACGAACTGTCCATGGCCTGCATTGGGACACCTGGGCCAATAGGAAAAAAGCCTAAAACAAGATAACTAATGCAGCCACCACATCTAAGGACTGGTAAGCTTCAATAAAATACTATTTATGTTTTTTAGGTTTAAAACGGATTTAACTTGACAAATTAAAACTAATATTGGTCAAGTTAAAAACAATAATAATTTCAACTAACAATTTCTTTATTTTTCAAAGCGTCCTCAGAACTGCCTAAAACTTTTGCACAGTATTCTATATCTAATATCCAAGTACCGCCCAGCACGCACACTCCGCTCCTCACAAGACCTCCTACTCTCTAGTTCCCTGGTCTCCTCCTCCCATGCCCGCCTCCAGGATTTCTCCAGGGAGTCACCCATTCTCTGGAACTCCCTACCCCAATCCATCAGACTATCACCTACTCTCCTCTCCTTTAAGCGCACCCTGAAAACCCATCTCTTCAGGGAAGCCTAACCCACCCTCTGCTAATTGCCGACCTCCTCCACTCTTCCTACCACCCCATCCCCCACAGCTATTTCCTCCTGTACCACCATCCCCTCCCTCCTAGATTGTAAGCTCCAAGGAGCAGGGCCCTCGAACCCCTCGTGTATCGCATTGTATTGTTATTGTACTGTCGCATGTACTGTCTCCCATTGTAATGTACAGCGCTGAGCGAACTGTTGGCGCTTTATAAACACTGTATAATAATAATCTTATAAAGTAAAAAAAAAAAAAAAAAAAATCTTATTGTGAGGCTTTGTCCTGATGTGTCTTCTATTCTTGAAATGTCCTGTTATTATTGCTATGATACTGGTGGAGATATTGTTTATGTCGTGCCATGTGTACTAATTGTGTTGGGTAGATGTTACTGTGTTATTGTTCCTTGAAGCTTGTTTTTTTTCTCCAATAAAATCCATTAAAAAAAAAAAAAAAAAAAAAAAAAAAGGATTTCCCTTGTGGCTAACTTACCTGACTTGAGGCAGGATCATTTCCATTTATACTGTCTGGAGACCTTGATATGTTCTGGGTGAAAAAAAAAGCACATGGTGTATGCATTTATATGTATATCTTTTACAAATAAATACAACTTTTAGGGAATACTTCATTAGCCATATCAAACTTTGTTAACCAGCAATTAAGCCTTGTTAAACAATGATGTTTAAAATGTCGGTTAGATCTGTGTAACAATACTCAAGAAATAGTAGTTGTACATTTAGTTGCAGCTCGGTACACTTACATTTCTGTAAGTATACCGAAAGAAACCACAGGGGTCAATAATGTGGTTTATTGGAAAGAGCATATTGTACGTTTAGAAAATCCTCTGAGTGTAATCTTTATTTTCAACGAATTATATACTTCAAAAGAATTTGCATACATCATCGTACGCTTAAACTTCACACACAACTACTTTCTTTGAATATTCATTCTGATGAGATGCAACACAAGTATATATCTGTATATGCAATTCATCAGACAAATTAAGCTGCATTAGTAAAAAGACCCCATATCCAATATCGGCAGAAATTAGGAGTAAGTTTTATTACGATGTTCGCTGATGCAAATAATCCCCTTGCAACCACAAAAACATATATTAGTTCATGGAAATGTACATTACAGAAATTCTTAAAGAGCAACTCCAGTCTAATGACAATGTTTTTCTAAATTACAAAGTTCTAAACTTTAAATTCTCTAAATTGTGCATTACGTATTTCTGGTTTTGATGCTTTCAAAATTGTTGATATAAACTATTTGACTTACAAAACCCTCATACGGTGCCTTGAAAAGGTATTCATACCCTTTGAAATTGTTTTACACATTTTTTCAACCAAAAATGTAAATGTATTTTATTGGGATTTTCTGTGATAGACCAACACAAAGTGGCACATAATTGTGAAGTGGATGGAAATTGATAAATGGTTTTCAACATTTTTTAGAAATAAATATCTGAAAAGTGTGGCATGCATTTGTATTCAGCCCCCTTTACTCCGATACCCCTTACTAAAATCTAGTGGAACCAATTGCCTTCAGAAGTCTCCTGATTATTAAATAGAGTCCACCTGTGTGTAATTTAATCTCAGTATAAATACAGCTAATCTGTGAAGCCCTCAAATGTTTGTTAGAGAACATTAGTGAAAAAACAGCATCACGAAGGCCATGGAAGAGACAGGTCAGGGATAAAGTTGTGGAGAAGTTTAAAGCAGGGTTGGGTTATAAAAAAAAAAAAAAATATCCCAAGCTTTGAACATCTCACGGAGCACTGTTCAATCCGTCATCCAAAAATGGAAAGAGTACGGCACAACTGCAAACCTACCAAGACATGGCCGTCCACCTATACTGAAAGGCCTGGCAAGGAGAGCATTAATCAGAGAAGCAGCCAAGAGGCCCATGGTAACTCCGGAGGAGCTGCAGAGATCCACAGCTCAGGGGTGAGAATCTGTCCACAGGAAAACTATTAGTCACGCACTCCACAAATCTGGCCTTTATGGAAGAGTGGTAAGAAGAAAACCATTGCTGAAAGAAAGCCATAAGAAATCTCGTTTGCAGTTGCGAGAAGCCATGTGGGGGACACAGCAAACATGTGGAAGAAGGTGCTCTGGTCAGATGAGACCAAAATTTAACTTTCTGGTCTAAAAGCAAAACGCTGTGTGGCGAAACACTAACACTGCACATCACACTGGCAGCATCATGTGGTGGGGATGTTTTTCTTCAGCAGGGATAGGTAAGCTGGTCAGAGTTGATGGGAAGATAGATGGAGCCAAATACAGGGCAATCTTAGAAGAAAACCTGTCAGAGTCTGCAAAAGATTTGAGACTGGGGTGGAGGTTCACTTTCCAGCAGGATAACGACCCAAAACATACAGCCAGAGCTACAATGGAATGGTTTAGATCAAAGCATATTCATGTGTTAGAATGGCCCAGTCAAAGTCCAGACCTAAATCCAACTGAGAATCTGTGTCAAGACTTGAAAAGGACTGTTCACAGACGCACTCATCCAATCTGACAGAGATTGAGCTATTTTTGCAAAGCACAATGGGTAAATATTTCCCTCTCTAGATGTGCAAAGCTAGTGGAGATATACCCAAAAAGACTTGCAGCTGTAATTGCAAAGAAAGTTGGTTCTACAAAGTATTGACTCAGGGGGCCGAATACAAATGCATGCCACACTTTTCAGGAATTTATTTGTAAAAAATTGTAAAACCATTTATTATTTTCCTTCCACTTCACAATTATGTGCCACTTTGTGTTGGTCTATCACAGAAAATCCCAATAAAATACATTTACATTTTTGGTTGTAACATGAAAAAATGTGGAGAATTTCAAAGGGTATGAATACCTTTTCAAGGCACTTGTTCTCTAACAAACATTTGAGGGCTATACAGAACAGCTGTATTAATACTGAGATTAAATTACACATAGGTGGACCCTATTTATTAATTAAGAGACTTCTGAAGGCAATTGGTTCCACTAGATTTTAGTAAGGGGTATCGTAGTAAAGGGGGCTGAATACAAATGCATGCCACACTTTTCAGATATTTATTTCTAAAAAATGTTGAAAACCATTTATCAATTTCCTTCCACTTCACAATTATGTGCCACTTTGTGTTGGTCTATCACATAAAATACATTTACATTTTTGGTTGTAACATAAGAAAATGTGGAACATTTCAAGGGGTATGAATACTTTTTCAAGGCACCGTAGGACTAATTTCTGCACCACCTTGTGTGTTTACCAGGATGACTGAAATCAATTCAGTCAAGTGAAACAGGTGAGGAGAAGAACGCAAGATTTTGTAAATTTGGCATTCGGCACTGTTTAGCTGTAGAGAAGGTGGCCTGACATTGTTAAAGGGACCAAACAACCATATACAATATGCCAAATCTACTTGTACTGTAAATCATTGCCTCTAAAGCAGTCATCATTGACGTAGGGTGGGGTAAGGAGGCGTGCGTGCGTGGGTGGGGCTTAGTGACGCAGCGTGTGGGTAAGTGCATGCCAGGAGACTCATTGATTTGTAACTAACGCTGCTTGAAGCCTTTAACATCTTGCGCACTATACAGATGTATTATATAGTGTGTTATGCAATTTGCGCCAAATTCAAAACAAAATACTGACAGTTTTTATCGCTGTTTATGACTCTACCAAGTCTTTGATCAGGCAGGGTGTCCAAGGCAGACCACCATGGAGGAAGCCCCTGCTCTCAAAAAAAAAAAAAAAAAAAAATTGCAAACCGCAATGTTACTGGGAAATTGTTTTGTGGACTGATGAAACAAAAGTTAAATTGTTCAGGAAAAATACTTAGCACTGTGTATGGCACACAAAGGGTACAGCTTACCGACATCAAAACACCATCCCAATGGTGAAGGGTGATGGGGGGGAATATTAGGAACTGGACTTGCTTCACTGTCTTAGGGCCTGGACCTCTTGCCATGATCAAGGGGAAAATGATTCCCAAGTTTTCCAAAACATCCACCAGCTGAAGCTTAATAGTAATTGGGTAATGCAGGAGGACAATGACCCTAAGCACCCTACGAGATGTTGTGGAATCACCTCAAGAGAGCCGTTCACATTAGACATCCTACAAAACGTATCTGAGCTGAAACAGTTTTGTAAAGAGGAATGGTCAAAAGCTCTTCCTGAACGTTGTGCAGGTCTGATCCAGAGCTACCCAAAGCGCCTACTTGAAGTCACTGCTGCCAAAGGAGGTTCAACAAGCTATTAAATTGGTTGTAAAAGGTAGAAAGTTTTTTGACTTTTACTGCATTCCATGCCTGAAAATAAAAAAAACCTGTGTGCTGCTTCCCCAGCAGCTCTCCATCATATTCATTTCAATTGCACCTGAAAATGCAGAACATTTTTGCTGCGTTTTTCCGAGCGACAAGCTGCGATTGCACAAACGAAATCGCACGTTTTATTGAATTACAAAGTTGACTTCCTGAAAAATCAATTAGACTTTTCTCTTCAAATGGTAAGGAATTTCACTGTATAAACAATGTAATATACAATATATAAACTGTTTAGGATTTTGTGTAAGGTGGTGTACTATTGGGTGTTTTTCTTTTTGCCTATCCCAGAGTCTCTTTAACCCCTTCCTGCAGGTGCCTCCCGGACCCTTTAAGAGTTTCAGACACCGGGAGGTGGCGCGGGGTTTAGGGATCATGTGACCGCCGTGACGCGTCTTCACGGTGGTCACATGATCGGGAAAGGTCTCGATCGAAAGAGCAGATCGGGACCTTTTCCGTGAGTACCGGACATGTGTGCTGGGAGCGCGCAGGGCTATCTATCCCAGAGTCTCTTTAACCCCTTCCCGCCGGTGCCTCCCGGACCCTTTAGGAGGGTCAGACACTGGGAGGCGGGGCAGGTGGGGTGTGCTTTAGGGATCATGTGACCTCCGTGACGCGTCTTCACGGCGGTCACATGATTGGGAAAGGTCCCGATCGAAAGAGCAGACCGGGACCTTTCCGTGAGTACCGGACATGTGTGCTGGGAGCGCAAAGGGCGTGCGCTCTCAGCACATACGTTTTTTCTTACATTAACGCAAATGTGCGGCCGCTCAGCGTCTAGGCCCAGACGCCAGGAGGCCGCACATTTGTGTGCGGCCGGCGTAAAGGGGTTAAGCTCCTGTTAGCAGTTTTTTTTCTGCTCCAAGAAGCTAAATAGTGTTATCCTATGTGTCCAAGCACACTACTTTAGGCTATTAGCGTTTTTTTGAGCTTCAGAGTCTATGAGCAGAAAAAAAAATAGTTTTTGTCGAGTTTTTTTGAGCGTTTTTCCAGCAGAAAAAAAAAGCTAAACGCTACTAAAAGCTTTTTCTTTGTTTCTAAATGTACTGTAAAAACAATAATGCTCCCAAGCGCTACTAACACGTGAATAAAAACGCTATTACCAGCGTTTTTTCCAGTGATTTTTGTTTTTTGCGTAAAAGAAAAAAATGCTAGTGTGCAAGGAGCCTCAATGAGTAAGTGGACAGTGTTTAGGCTTCTATTTCCATACCTCAATGAACAAAGACTAGTGTTTGCCCTTCCTGGAGACAAGTAGCCCATGTATTAATGATTCAGAAGCACTGAGAATTAGGAACGTGCAAAGACTTGTCAAGGAAATGTTAGAAGCACATTAACAGAAGTAATATGTTATAAGAACAAATTAAGGAAACTCCACATAAAAAGCACACAGAAACAATACGATTAGTGCTGGTTACTAATACAGAGGCACTGAATTACTACTAGAGGGGTCTAGAAGCAATTCTAGAGTAATTACACTTCAGGCACTGCTGAAAGGAAGGGCGGGACTCACCACACTGTCACTCTGTGGTTTAGACCATTTGGTATGGTCCAAAGCAAAAATAGTGTACTCAGAGAGTAAAGCAGGCTCTGCTATCATCCCGGCCAGAAGCTGCCATTCAATGCAATGGAATGAGGAGATAAACATCATCAGACACCAAAAAACAAGGGAATGTTCACTAAACATTATGTTTCCAAGAAAGAAAAAAAAAAAAAAAGAGGATTCCACATTTCATCACAATACAAGCATGAAAAATCATAATGACAAAATCAGGTATTGCACCCCAAGTCAGCCATACTGTCTGCTTTTGTCCACAAACTGTAACCTTAGATGTGCGTCACATTTTCCCTGGGCATGTTTTCACAAATGCCCACCAATGTATGTACGTGAATGCATTCAAATATTTAAAGAAACACAATAAAAAGAAAAATGTATACTGTATATTCTGTGCATATGTATGCATGTAGAGGATATATAGGGTGTCCCAATGTCTGGATCCATAGGCATCAAGTAACTAGAGATCATCATTTCCATCCCTATAGTAGTCTGTCAAAATCAGCCCAGAACAACCATCTCTGTATGTAACAACTTCAGACTTTTGGGGCACCCCGTACATACGTACACACACCCACAAATAATTTCACAGTGCATGGGAGAAGATCTTCTATCAGGTTTCTGTTGCTCTTCATGTTTCCTTTGTTTGCTCATCACTTTTTACCCAATGTGCCATTGTCCCTCTCTGCATTCATTATATATTTCTCTTGGAAATTTGCTAGAAAGATGACAAAACTGTCATAGAGTTTATAAAAGAAGTGCTAGACAAACGAAACCAGCGCTCCAACCTTCATGCAAACCAAGGAATTGCCAAAATGCCAATCGAAGAGGTGCTGCCCTTCTGAGATCGGGAAATCTGACCACTGGTAAATGAAAACAAACAAGGGCGCACTCTCATCGTGCATTACCGTGGTATACCACGTAATTTATTAGATAAAAAAAGGATGTAGACTCACAAACCAACGTGATTATAGGCAGTATGGGTGATCCACAAAGACAGTCACAATACAACTGTGATCAGCTTATCCGCATCATTAGACACAGTTGTATAGTGACTGTCTTTGTGGATCACCCATACTGCCTATAATCACGTTGGTTTGTGAGTATACATCCTTTTTTATCTAATAAATTACGTGGTATACCACGGTAATGCACGATGAGAGTGCGCCCTTTTTGTATTCGTTTATAAAAGAAGTGCACCTATCTGCAGAAAGTGCAATGAGAGTATTTCAGTGGGCATTAATGGCACTCTTAGGGGATGTGGTAAGGGAATAGTCTGCACGGATGTCTACATTAATCAAGAACAGTTGAAGAAAGTGGAAAAATAGTGCTGGACCCATAGGGTAATCTCACTGGTATTGCTATTTTAAAGTATTGATGTTGATGTGAATGATCTGGTTCTTGGGCAAGCAGCTTCTACCCCCTAGATCAGGCATCACTAAATGGCGGACCGCAGTCCGGATCTGGACCGCAGGCTCACCGAATAGTTGCCTGAATGGACTCTGCCCGCCGCCGACTCACCTGCCTGCCGCTGTTATCCTGAAGGAAGGGCACAACATTTGAGGCCCCCTCCCCACACTGTCCTACCTTATTGACACAAGCCGGAAAGCACAGCAGGTCTGGACATAGGAAAGGTCTTTTCAGGTTAGGAAGCAAGGGATTGGTTACCCGCAACTGGTTGCTAGGCAGTGGGGCGGTCCAAGCAATCATTTACTCGCCTTTAACATGAAAAGTCCCGCCCTATGTCCAGACCTGCCATGCTTGCTGTTATTCTTGTGTGAATAAGGTAGAACAGTGTGGGGAGGGGAGGGGGGAGTGCTGCGATATTATGAAAGGAATCTGTAATATGCAGGGCGCGATCTGTGATGAGGGGGGGGGAGGTCTGTGATTGGGGGGTCTGTAAGGAGGGATCTTTGATGAAAGATATATGATGGAGGGGATCAGTGATGACGGGGGTTTGTGCTGAGGTGTCTGTCATGGACAGGGTCTGTGATGGAGCAGTTGGGGAGTCAGTGATGGAGCAGTTGGGGGGTCTGTGATGCAATGTGATTTATGAGGGGGCTGTGATGGGGGGGCTGTGATGGGAGTAGCGGATTTGTGATGGGGCAGTCTGTGATGTAACAGAGGGGGATGGGGGGAGGAACTGTGATGTGACGAGAGGCCGTGATGTGAAGGATCTGAGTCATAGCACCAACATGACACTCGGACCTCCTCTGGCAGAAACTTTTACTGACCAAACCCCCGTGAATTTTACATCAGTACCCCTGCCCTAGATGATCATTACAGTGCCACACTCCAAGTTCCACACCACTGCAAAGAGGTCCATATACAATTTTATTCTGAGAACAGTCATGGGGGAAAATCCAAAAAGTATACAACACGTTTTGGGGGTCCAAGAGCACCCACTTCATCAGAGTTTGATTGACAATGTGAATAGACAAGAAGTGAACTGGACCTTTTCATGGTATTTTTCCAGTATGATTACAAGCACAGGCCTTTTCAGTAGCTGGTTTGGCTGCCAAACTACCTGCTGACAAGATCATGTAATCACACTGGAAGAAATACTATTAAAAAGGTCCAATTCATTTTTAGTCTGTTCATACTGTTGTCAATCAAGCCCTCGTAAAGAGGGCGTTATTAGACCAACGAAACGCGTTTGGCTAACTTTTAGATTTTCCCTCTATCTTTTTACTGGAAGTTGTATTTAAAACCTCTTAACAGTGGCATGGTGCTTCCTTTTCAGTTTTTGTTGAATTATTCCAGAAGTCAGTGCAGTCAATTCCCTTGAGTACTGCTTAGACCTTGAAGAAGGGGACATACCCCGAAAGCTTGTCCTCAAAATTGGATGTTAGTGCAAATAAAAAAAGTATCACGGACAGTACTGAATTGTTCTTGTAATAAAGTGAAACTAAATGAAATAGTACACAGGCTGGTTTTCTGGCTAATATACTTGAACTATATTATGAAATTAAAAGCTGAAAAATTTTATATAAATGGCAACTTTCCTCAGGGTAAGAAACTAAAATTGGTTTCCAAAGGCAGAAAAAGGAACCGATTGCTCATATGCTACCTGCCATCCTTGGGAAACCTTCACGTTTCCAAGCATTGTACATGTGCCTTGTCTACTCTATCACTTACAAGGGACCTCAGAGGACAGAAATATTAGAGCTGCTACTGCTGTCTTGTTTTAAAAAGTGTAGGTATTCTGATCTACCGTTCTCATCCTTCACTAACAACCCAATGAATTAGTGACCCAGAGCAAATATGAAGTACCTTTGTATACTTGTTCTAGGTCACTGAAGCAAGTAGTGAAGCATAAACTGGCAAGAGTTTTGAAAAAATGTCATTGAGCTTCAATTATTATTACAGATCTGTCAGCGCTGGAACTGGGGCCACCAAAATAATTATTCACATGTGGAAATCACATCACTGAAATGCGGATCTACTGAAGTTCAGGAAAAATGACATATGTAATAGTAACTAACACCTAGGAAGTAAAAACACTTCAAACACATTTTCAGCCTCTTCACACCTATGCACACGTTAACACGTGTGCACCACACACTTGGTATGTGTCAGCTGCCATCTCTTGTAAATGAAACACCAATGCCCATATAAATAATGCACGTATAGAAACATCTGTACACCAGAACGCGCAGATGTAAATGCATTGTGGTGCACTGTATACTATTATTATTATACAGTATTTATAAAGCGCCAATAGTTCGCTCAGCGCTGTACATTACAAAGGGGGACAGAACATGTGACAGAACAATACCAATACAATGCAAAACACGAGGGGATCGAGGGCCCTGCTCCTTGGAGCTTACAATCTAGGAGGGAGGGGATGGTGGCACAGGAGGAGATAGCTGTGGGGGATGGAGTGGTAGGAAGAGTGGAGGAGGTCGGCAAGTTAGCAGGGGGTGGGGTAGGCTTCCCTGAAGAGATGGGTTTTCAGGGTGCGCCTAAAGGAGAGGAGAGTAGGTGATAATCTGATGGGTTGGGGCAGGGAGTTCCAGAGGATGGGTGACACCCTGGAGAAGTCCTGGAGGCGGGCATGGGAGGAGGAGACCAGGGAGCTAGAGAGAAGGAGGTCTTGTGAGGAGCGGAGTGTGCGTGCTGGATGGTACTTGGATATTAGGTCAGTGATGTAGTTCGGGGCAGTGTGGTGGACGGCTTGGTACGTCAGTGTTAGGATTTTGAATTTGATCCGTTGCGCAATCGGAAGCCAGTGGAGGGATTGGCAGAGGGGGGTGGAGGACACTGAGTGGAGGCCAGTGGAGGGATTGGCAGAGGGGGGTGGCGGAAACGGAGCAATTGGAAAGGTGAATGAGTCTTTTTTGGTATTGAGGTTCATTAAGGATCCATTCAATGCACATAGGTTGTGTTAGCCCAATGCAATCAAAGCACAAACACATGCTTAGGTGTGAATGGATCCTCAGTGTCCAGATTTTTACTAACAGTCTACTATAGGAAAGAGGGTGACTGCAGATTTAAAATTCTTCATCTTAAGCATTTGGCCACAGGACTTAGTTTTAAGAGGGGAAACCCTGAGTTCAGCTTGAATAAGTCTTGTTTTCAGTACAGATCCTAATAACAAATACAAGAAGCTTTGGTCAAGTGAGGGAGCCTGAAACAGCATTTATTTTCAAGAAACTGTAGGTATTCCAGCCCTTTTATTATGTAATGTATTTTATTATGTAATGTATTGAAACCCAAAAACCACAAAACAACATATACCACGTACCAACATATATTATTCAGCAATACATACAAATTTCCCCATGTTTTACCCCTTCAAAAATGCTCCAAAGGCAGGCAAGAAGCTACTTATCTACCATAAATAAAGTGTGCATCCAAATTCCTGTTTGAACAGACAACACAGTGCCTTTGCTGCACAAAGAAATCTTAAACAAGAACTCAGGGTAAAAACTTATTTACATGTCCATGTTGCTGCTTTCCTACCTTCACTTAATACAGTGGTCTCAAAACTGCGGCCCTTTGCTTGCCTTTATCCGGCCCTTGAGGGACTTTTCCTCCCACTGATACAAGACACTATTCCTACCACTGACCCAAACAATGGGGTATAATTCCTGATACTGACATCAGCAATAGGGCCCACGGACACAAACAACGCAGCCCTTTTTCTCCCATTGACACCAACAACTGGGCATTATACCTCCCACTGACACCAATGATGAGGCACTCAAACTGACACCAATGATAGGGGACTATTCCTTCCACTGGCACCAGTAATGGTGCACTATTCCTCCCCCTAATACCAAAGATGCATTGTTTACTCCCACCAACACCAGGACAATTTCAACTTCCAATGGCCACAGACCGGCCCCCTAAAGTCTGAAGGACAGAAAACTGGCCCTTTGTTTAGAAAGTTTGGAGACCCCTGATTAATATGCCATCCATCTTCTTGTTCACTAAACCAAACCGTTAGTTCTGTTTGGTTTCCTGTTTGTAAGACCAGTGGCTGCTATGCCTCCTATTCCCCCATCCACTGGTCTTGGCACATCCCTTCTGTAGTTCTTTCTCCCAGAAGCAGTGATGTAATTCAGCCCCACCTGCAGAGGTGGACGAAACGTGACACTCAGACACATTCAACATGTACAGGCCTAGTGTACCTGCCTACATTCACTACAATTCCCTGTGATTGATGGAAACTGTAGTTTCCCTTTACTGCAGAGAGAGAGGAGAAAATATGATGTAATTCCTGCTGTCACACCTCCTCCTTGGCAGAGCAGATGCTGTTATATTTTGAATTATAGAGATGAGGTCATGAAAATTCATTTATAAACCTCATTCACAGGATACGTGCAGAAAAACTGATGGAAACTGACACGCAGAGACATCAGTTTTCACGAGAGTGTCAATGAGCTTAATACACTTTGCAGATTCTTGTCCATAGAAAATCTACACGTGATACTAGTGTTGTGGTGAAAAAAAGGGCACATAGAGAATTGATTTAATTGTACCTTTGCAGAACGTGTACAGAAACACTGTCGCCTCTGCACCATGGTGTGAACAAGCCCTAAATGGTAAGGATTTTCAAAATGTTATTTTGTGCTCCACATCTGCCTCCCCCCTCTGCCAATCCCTTCATTGGCTCCCGATTCCCCAACGCATCAAGTTCAGGCTGCTAACCCTGACCTACAAGGCCACTCACAACGCCGCCCCGAACTATATAACTGACCTGATACCCAGATACTACCCTACCCGTGCCCTCCGCTCCTCACAGGACCTCCTGCTCTCTAGCTCTCTGGTCTCCTCCTCCCACGCCCGATTGCAGGACTTCTCTAGGACTTCCCCCATCCTCTGGAACTCCCTACCCCAATCCATCAGAATGTCACCTACCCTCCTCACCTTAAGGCGCACCCTGAAAACCCACCTCTTCAGGGAAGCCTACCCCACCCTCACCTAACACCCAACCTCACCTAACAACTAACCTCCTTCACTCCACCCACCACTCCATCCCCCACAGCCATCTCCTCCTGTGCCAACTTCCCCTCCCTCCTAGATTGTAAGCTCGAAAGAGCAGGGCCCTCGAACCCCTCGTGTATTGTATTGTTACTGTCTTGTCTCATGTTCTGTCCCCCTCGCTAATGTACAGCGCTGAGCAAACCCTTTGGCGCTATATAAATACTGTATAATAATAATAATAATGTTATTAACTATTTAGTGTTTTGTGTAAGGAGTTGTACAAATGGGTGATTTTTTTTGCTATCCTGGGGTTCATCTTCAAGAAATGTTATCAGCCGTTACCAGATGCTGGCTTACAGAACACCTCATCCATGCCTCATCTCTATAACGTACTGGGAAGGTGTTCTGTAGTCCAATATCAGACAACTTGGCAAGTCTGATAACTCTGAGATAAGAGCTCTGCTGTACTGAACATGAACGCAAAGTTAAAAGCTCACTAGATTTCAGCAGAATCAACATACTTTTTTTTTTTTTGTACTTCCAGTATTTCTAAGGAGAGAGATCATTAGAAATGTGCATGTATTGCAGATGTACGATTTGTTATTTTAAGCATATTAAAATCACCCTAAAACTCTCCTCTGGATATAACTCTGAGAAAAATGCCAGGATAATGGGGTTTCAGTATCCTCCTTGTAGGACAAATGTAAATGTACTCATTATAATATATAGATACACACAAAAATAAAATAAGGTATGGCGCTAAACATACATATTAGATGAACAATATTCCAACTGTGAAAGAAACAAGTAAAAACCTAAAAGTGATATATGTTAATAAGTCCAAAGTCCAGAACAAAAACAAAAAACAAAAGTACCACACCAGGTTGTAGATCAAAAACAATATGGCATAATCTTGTGGTGCCAAATAAATTTCTCCATGCGGATCCTTTGTTTTCCACCACCATAAGACAATATATTGCACTCACCAACCATCCATGACCTCTTAATTAAAAGAAGGTCTAATGCGCTTTGTGTCTCCCAAGAATTTGGAACATCAGTGTATATCTTCTCAATGGTCTCTCAATTTACTCCATAGCCAAGGTTACCAAGAATCATAAGGATACAGGTCTCATAGTATAGTAGGCTTATTAACCACTTGCCCTCCTGAGGATTTACCCCCCTTAATGACCACGCCTCTTTTTGCTACTCGGCGCTGCACTAATGCAACTGATAATTGCGCGGTCATGCAATGCTGCACCCAAGCGAAATTTACGTCCTTTTTTTCACACAAATAGAGCTTTCTTTCGGTGGTATTTGATCACCTGTGCGCTTTTTATTTTTCACGTTATAAACAAAAAAAGGCCAAAAATTTTTAAGAAAAACAATATTTTTTACTTTCAGCTATAAAAAATATATAGTAAACTCAAATTTGGTTATAAATTTAGGCCAAAATGTATTCTGCTCCATGTTTTTGTTAACAAAAATCCCAATAAGTGTATATTGGTTGCTTTGTGTGAAAGTTATAGCGTCTACAAACTATGGTATAGATACTGCAATTTACGCCATTTTTCTGCTATACAGCGCTGCGCTAGTTTAACGGACAATTGCGCGGTCATGCAATACGGTACATAAATGAAATTTACATCCTTTTTTTCCCCACAAATTGAGCTTTCTTTCGGTGGTATTTGATCGCCTGTGCGGTTTTTATTTGTTGCACTATAAAAAAAAAGGCTGACAATTTTGAGGAAAAAAAACAATATTTTGGACTTTTTGCTATAAAACATGTCCAGTAAAAAAAAAAATGCAAAAATCAAATTTAGTCATAAATTTCTGCCAAAATGCATTCTGCGACATGTCTTTGCTAAAAAAACAGTTATAGCGTTTACAAATGGCGGGAAAGATACTGGAATTTTTAATTTTCATTTGTACTAATAATGGCGCCGATCAGCGACATATGGCGGCGACTTATGGCAGGACTGCAGCGGACATTTTGACACTGGGGGGGGAACTGACTTGGGGGAGGGAGGGGGGAGCTGATCGAGGGAGAGAAACTCTGCAGCTTCTCACAAGCTGTCAGAGAACTGACACAGAACAGGGCTGTGTGTAAACAATGCAGCCCTGCTCTGTGTCAGCGATCACCGTCAATCGCGGGAAAACGGCCGGTAAAAACCGGCCGTGACCCGTCGGCTGACACCCGTGGGACAGGTAGGGCGGGCGCCCCCTACCTGTTTTGAAGGCAGCCGTTTTAAAACGTGCTTTTGCCTATGAGTGCCGCTCTGCCACCGTTTATATGCGGTGGCTGGGCGGCAAGTGGTTAAAAAAAAAAAAAAAATATGAATAAAATCAACCAAATATGCACTGACATTAGTTGGTGCCCAATTCTCGGCACTAATACACTCAGCTCAGGACGCTAACACCACTCGACAGGGAAGTCGGCGTGCATTCCATAAACCAGAAGCGGATATGACGTCACCGGACCCAGATGTGGCTGGACACGATTCTGCCTACCAGGCATCTTCAGGAAGCTTCTTTTAATTAAGAGGTCATGGATGATTGGTGAGTGCAATATATTGTTTTATGGTGGTGAAGCACAAAGGATCTGCATGGAGCAATTTATTTGTCACAAGATTATGCACCATTGTTCTTGATCTACAACCTGGTGTGGGACTTTTGTTCTTTGGTTTTGTTCTTGACTTTGGACTCATTAATATATATCACTTTTAGGTTTTTACATATTTCTATCACAGTTGATATATTGTTCATCTAATATGTATTTGTAGCACCATACCGTATTTTTCGCCATATAAGACGCTCCGGAATATAAGACGCACCCAATTTTAAAGGAGGAAAATCTACAAAAAAAAGATTCTGAACCCAATACATATAGTAATTCATCCCCCATATAGTAATTCATCCCCCCTATAGTAATTCATCCCCCCTATAGTAATTCATCCCCCCTATAGTAATTCATCCCCCATATAGTAATTCATCCCCCCTATATTAATTCATCCCCCCTATAGTAATTCATCCCCCCTATAGTAATTCATCCCCCCTATAGTAATTCATCCCCCCTATAGTAATTCATCCCCCCTATAGTAATTCATCCCCCCTATAGTAATTCATCCCCCCTATAGTAATTCATCCCCCATATAGTAATTCATCCCCCATAGTAATTCATCCCCCCTATAGTAATTAATTCCCCATATTGTGTCAATTCACTTACCTTTGCTCCGCGCGTTCCTCTCGCCGTGTTCCCGCGCCGTTCGGGTCTTCAGGGCGGACTGTGAGAGGAGAGGAGTTCGTCACACTGCCCCGCCTACATCCTGACAGCCAATGTTTGCCACGCTCCGCGGGCCGTAGTTTGCCCATTGCTGATCCACGAGCAGAGGGGGTGATGACGTCAGCGCGCACCGCCGGGTGTACTAAGATGGCCGACCGCTCCAGAGATAGGCCAAAGCCGCGGCCATTCCTACGGCCGTGGCCGCGCCTCACGGATTCTCTCTCTATTCATCGTATAAGACGCACCAACTTTCCCCCCCCCAGTTTTGGGGAAGAAAAAGTGTGTCTTATACGGCGAAAAATACGGTACCTTATTTTATTACATGGTCACAAGTGATTTTCCACTTTAAGGGGCAGCTAACATGTTCTGTATTATTTTTGTTGGAACACTAAATGGTTGAGTAATTATTTATATTTTATTGCACAGAAGATACACTGTTTGTGTAAAGTAGGTTATATCACTTTTTTGCATGTAAAAAGAAGGCGCTTAGTTTCTCACTAAATTGTTTACACACATACATGTTTTGCTATGGTACACAAAAATATAAAATTTTTATAGAAGCACAGGAATGTAGTAAATCTTAATGGGTTTTGTTGTTATGTGTCCTTAGAGAGCAGTTTAACGCAACTTTTTACCACCTACTTTTGCTCTGCGCTGGGAAGAGTCTGCCTCACTTTCCAACACTGTGACCAAAAGTAAAAAACTGATTGGGGCTCTAACCTAGTTACTTTTATTTCTCATTAAAAATATTTTTGCTTTTTGCCGCAGTGGCAGCACAGGAATCAGCAGAACATCTACCCAACACAGTAAAAAACAGCAGTAATACCTGATAACTCCTTAAATTCTATTGAATCCCGACATAAAAAATGTAATATATTGCAGAACACGAGTCCTGAGACAAGGGGCTGCATTAATTTTCTTTGTTCAGGCTTTTATTTTCTGCTGGTAATCCTGCGAATAACACACTTCCTGTTCCTGGGTAAACTGTATCTATGGAGGGAGCCATAGTTGTCACCCAGGATGGACTTCAAACATGTCTGTCTGTGTTCTTCCTCTATACATGTGGGATGGGGAGATTACTATTTTACAGAGGAAATACAACTTTGTTTTTTTTCAACTTGGGGACTTGAGAATACAGGAATTAACAAGAAACCTGCATTTCTGAAAGGCTGTTCATGTATTAAATGGGAATAAGGAGATTAGCAGTTTGCAGAAGAAAGAGGAGATTGTTTTATGCTTTCAGTACACCTCACAGGAAGTTACAATGATACTGCTTTCCTTTCAAGATCAACATGTATTTTCTGTACTTGCTGAAAATGTCATTAGCCAAAATTATGAAGACTAATGCAGCCACCACATCTAAGGACTGGTAAACTGCAATATTCAACATTGAATGAAATGTAAACTAATAATAAGAATTTCAAAATTGCAGTAAGTCAATATCTTTATATAGAAAACATATTATTCTACTTCAGACAACACAAAGGAAAAATGCCTGAAGAGAATGAGGATTTGGTCACAACGGTAGACATTGAAAACCCAGATCTGGTCAGTGCTCAATCCTCTATTGCAACAGGGAGCATCTTATTCTGAAATTAAAGTGATTCTAAAAGTTGAAATTAAAAAAAAAACAAAAAACAAAAAAAACATATTATACATACCTGCTCTGTGCAATGATTTTACATATAGCAGCTCCGATTTTCTTCTTTTTGGGTCCCCCGCCATTGGTTCTGGCTCCTCCACCCTGCTGAGTGCCCCCAGTAGCAAGCCTCCTGCTATGGAGGCACTTGAGCAGGCCTGCCCCCGAGCCACGCTCCTGTAAATGGACATTTTCCATTTACAAACACAGCGCTGCTTGGCCTTGTCCCCCCCCCCCCCCATTGACTCACTGGCTGTGATAGCTGCTGTGTGAGCCAATGAGGAGACAGGGACCCGAGAGAGCTGAGGCTCTCATGCGCATCATTATATCGAGATGGGTTCAGGTAATTATGGGGGGGGGGGCCTGAAGGTTTTTTACCTTCATGCATAGAATGTAAGCAGTTTGGGAGCAGTGGTTTTCTATCCATGACAAAGAAAGGTACTTTTTGTAGGAAACCCGTACTGAAAGAAATACAGAAACTAGATTTCCATTTCTGACTCCAGTACTTTTTCAAACAATGGCCTAGAAGAGGCAAAACTCCATTGCACGAAGGACTCCTGACCTGCTTACCTTTTTCTTTTCATTTCCCATCCCAACCTCCCCGCTCCTCCCCCATATACCTTACCCTAGTCCATATAACTTTCCAATAATCCAGTTCATGTCTATATCCTTTCTCCTCAATCCTCTCTTCCTACTCTTCCCTTTCTTACTATTCTCTCTTTCCCTCCAACCTTTTTCTCTTTTCATATTTCTGCTACAGTATTACAAAATATTCCCTTTGGTTCTCCTACCTCAGATCAGATCATTGAACCTCCCATGACTTCCATATATTTTCCAGATGCCTTGAAGTCATACCATCTTCTCCATTCCTTTCTAAACTTTGCCATTTTACCTTCGTCTATATGTTATAGCTCCTCCATCGTATTTCTATATGGAACCCTATTTAACTAATCCTTCATTGCTGGAGGCTCCTGTACCTGACAAAACTTGGGAATAAGCCCTTTAGCCGAGCTGATTAGATAGTATAGCACACTATTTTTATAATGTTTCACTGGTACTTCTGACCTATAAAATAAACACACCCACAGGTCCTTCTGTATAGTTATCCTTAACATCTCTTGTATAAAATTGGGTTAATTTTGCCAAAATCCCTGTACATTTGGCCAGTCCCACCATATATGTGCCATTGTTCCCTTGATTCCACATCCCCTTCAACAAAGCAGTGAGACTTCTACT
Source organism: Staurois parvus (assembly GCF_062004578.1). Classification (NCBI taxonomy): domain Eukaryota; kingdom Metazoa; phylum Chordata; class Amphibia; order Anura; family Ranidae; genus Staurois; species Staurois parvus. The sequence goes on along the minus strand of NW_028318084.1, from coordinate 29,738 downwards.
CGTTGTCTATGTGCAGCATTCTGGGGTTTATTTACTAAAGCTGGAGAGTCCAAAATCAGACTCCCTTCTGCATAGAAACCAATCAGCTTCTAACCTCAGCTTGTTCAATGAAGCTTTGGCAATGAAACCTGGAAGCTGATTGGTTTCTATGCAGAAGGGAGTCTGATTTTGGACTCTCCAGCTTTAGTAAATAAACCCCTCTGTGTCAAATACCATCTGGTTAAACATTTCTATTTAATCTCTACTGTGTTCATGTTCATCACCCCATATGTTAATTTAAACATTTTATTTCTCTGCGATTCATTCATTTTTGTTCCCAGTCCCCTTTCCCATTTCTCTAAGAACAGCGGAGGACCCCCCCCCCCCCCCCCCCAATTCAGCAAGAATCTTATATATCCCAGAAGTGTCGTGTTTAGGAGCCATACTAGAACCCAATATCTTTTCAAACTGGAGCATGTCCTCCGCCATCCTCAGTGGTTGGGGCAACTTCAAAACAAAATGTCTCAATTGAAAATATCTCGATTCATCTAGTGTCACAAATATCTCTTTTTTACCCTTTAAGTCTTGAGAGGTGCACAACTTCTCCTTAACTGCTATATCCCCCAACCATGCATCTACATCTTTAAACCATCTCCCCGAAATGTTATCCTTCCCCAACGGGAAAAAAATCAGTACCCACCAGAGGAATCAACAGTGAATTATACTTCCAGTCCATTTGTTTGTGTATTCCATCGCATACTCTTAACACCTCCTGTGTCAGTGTGCTACTAGTCTCATCCATAATACGAAACTTTCATGGTATCCAAATAATCTTCTCTAGTCGTGTGTTAAAGTGCCTTCTATTTTAACCCAACTCTTCCCCTGTGAGTTATATGTCCAGTCTACAATTCATGACAGTATCACCGCAGTGTAACAGTTCTTAATATCGAGCAAATTTATTCCGCCTTATTACACTGGAGTTCATATCTAATTCTCGGTTTCTTATTAGCCCATATATGTTTAAGTATTAATATTTTTATTATCGCAAAGAAGGATCTTGGGATGTGGAATTCATAAAGGATTTTTGGGACTATCACCATCTTAACCAAATTTATATGCCCAATCCAAGAGACCCTTCGTTTATTAAAGGGATATAGTTTACCTGGTATATATTTTTTATAGAAGTCAACTTTACTCCTAGGTAACTTAACTCCTTCTCCCTCCATGAGAATGGGAAGTCCCTTTGTAGGGTCTGCATCTCTTTCTTTGAAACACTGATAATAAATATCTTTGATTTTATGGGATTTATTTTCAAGTTTGAAAGCTCTCCATACACTTTTAGTTATCTCATTAGGTAAGGTAGTGTTAACCCAGGGTTCACAATATAAAACAGCATATCATCAGCATATGCCGCTACCTTATGCTCTATCTCACCTATCCTGATTCCTCTAATCTCTATACTCTCTTACCGTCTTCAACAACAGTTGCTGGGATATAACAAATAATAACGGTGATAAGGGGCAACCCTGTCTTGCACTATTGTACATCTTAACAAATCCCGAGAGAAACCCATTTATTTTAACCGCCGCTGTCGGGCCATTTTAGAGCTTCTTTATCCAACTCATCATCTTAGTCCCTATTTCCAAAACCTCCACAGTATTCATCATGAACCCCCAGTCTTTCCTGTCAAAAGCCTTTTCAGCGTCAAACGACAACACTATTATTGGTAACTTTTCTCTCTTTGCCTTCTGCAAAAGAAGCAATGTTCTTCAACCATTATCCCTCCCTTCCATTCCTGGGACAAAGCCCACTTGATCTAAATGTATCCATTCAGACATCAGCTCTTTTAACCTAGTAGCAAGCACCTTTGCAAACAGTTTTGTATCTGTATTTAAGAATGATATAGGTCTATAGCTAGCACATTGTGAGCTATCCTTTCCTTCTTTTAAGATGATCGTTGTATACACTTGCAGCGATTCTGCTCCTATTCCCATTCCCTCTCAAAAAGCATTCATATATGTACAAAACTTAGGGACCAATAGGTCTCTAAATTTCTTATAATACCCCACCGTATACCAGTCAGGTCCTGGGCTCTTCCCTCCTGGTGTATTCTTCAGGGCGCTATTAATTTGTTCCTGGGAAATCGCTTGTTCTAAAGACAATAATTTTACTTTTTATATTTTTGGCAGGTATGCTGCTTTTAGGTATTCCAGCCGTTTCCCCCTATTTTCTTCCTCTGTAACTTTCAGGTTCTTAGATTTTACATCATACAGCCTACTATAGAATTTTTGGAATGTTTCAGCAATATCAGTGGTGGAGTAAACCAGTTCTTTTTCATCCTTAATTTTTTCAATATAGTTTTATTTCTTTTCCTTGAGGTATTTTCCTGGTCTACTCCCCCACTGGTATAATTCCTTTGAAACCCTATTGAAAATCCTCCTTGATTCCAGTTCCAATAGGTCTTTTAACTCTCCTCTTTTAAGTATGATCTTCGAATAAACCTCTGTGACCTGTCTCTTTTTATGCCTGTTCTAATCTATATAGTTCCACCGTCACCTCAATTTTTCTCTCACAATCTTTCTTTTTTTTTTTCGCCCCTGCAGCTATCAGGATCCTGATCGCTGCAGGATCCTGACCTGCTTACAAATGGAGTCTAGGAAAGTAGTGAAGTCGCTGGAAACCAGGGAACAGGCATTTGCAAAATACTGTTATGTGATCTAATGATTTATGTAAAAGGTGAATATTAAACGATAGGACAACATATCCTCCTGCAGTCTGATATCAAGTCGGATACAGTAATAGCTTATTGGATAACAGATAGACATGCTAAGAATAGATTACCAACCTCTTTGTCAGGAGTTGCTGTACTGTCATCCTGCTGATCTGTCATTGAAGAAGTGCGACTCCTGTTTCCTGATGGAGTTGATCTTGGATTACCCTAATACACAAAAGATCTTTTAGTAAGCATTCTCAGTTCCACCCATGGACCCCCTATACCATTATTATTACAGGAAAATGTTGGTTCTGCCCTGTATTCAAAGTGAAAAAAAAAAAAAAGTATTTTTTATATACACACACACTCACAGAAGTGAGTACACCCCTCACATTTTTGTAAATATTTTATTATATCTTTTCATGTGACAACACTGAAGAAATGACACTTTGCTATAATGTAAAGTAGTGAGTGTACAGCTTGTATAACAGTGCAAATTTGCTGTCCCATCAGAATAACTCAAGACAGCCATTAAGATCTAAACCGCTGGCAACAAAAGTGAGTACACCCCTAAGTGAAAATGTCCAAATTGGGCCCAAAGTGTCAATATATTGTTTGTGGCCACCATTATTTTCCAGCACGCCTTAACCCTGTTGGGCATGGAGTTCACCAGAGCTTCACAGGTTGCCACTGGAGTCCTCTTCCACTCCTCCATGATGACATCACGAAGCTGGAGGATGTTAGAGACCTTGAGCTCTTCCACCTTCCATTTGAGGATGCCCCATAGATGCTCAATAGGGTTTAGGTCTGGAGACATGCTTGGCCAGTCCATCACCTTTACCCTCAGCTTCTTTAGCAAGGCAGTGGTCGTCCTGGAGTTGTGTTTGGGTTTGTTATGTTGGAATACTGCCCTGAGGCTCAGTCTCCGAAGGGAGGGGATCATGCTCTGCTTCAGTATGTCACAATACATGTTGGCATTCATGGTTCCCTAAATGAACTGTAGCTCCTCAGTGCCGGCAGTACTCATGCAGCCCCAGACACTCCCATCACCATGCTTGACTGTAGGAAAGACACACTTGTCTTTGTACTCCTAACCTGGTTGCTGCCACATATGCTTGACACCATCTGAAGCAAATACATTTATCTTGGTCTCATCAGACTACAGGACGCGGTTCCAGGGCAGCGAAAAGCAAAATACACGTGTGTGTACGTATATTATATATATATATATATATATATATATACACACATATACACATATACATACACACACACACACACACACAAAAGTATTGGGACATCCCTCCAAAACATTGGATTCAGGTGTTCTAATCACCTCCATGGCCACAGGTGTATAAAATCAAGCACCCAAGCATGCAGACTGTTTCATAACAAACATTTGTGAAAGAATGGGTCGCTCTCAGGAGCTCAATGAATTCAAGCGTGGTATTGTGATAGGTTGCCACTTGTGCAATAAGTCCATCCGTGAAATTTCCTTGCAACTAAATATTCCACGGTCAACTGTTTGTGGTATTAAAACAAAGTGGACGCAACTGGGAAAAAAAGCAAATCACATGGCAATTTGCACCCTATTGTCTGCAATTAAAGTGGTCATATCAGTGCGATTCTGACTTGGTCGGAGCAGCACTGATATTTAAAAGTAGTGCATGCACTACTTCCGGTGCAACTTGCATAAACATCTAGATGTATTGCAAGTCACACCTCAAGTCGGAATGACAGCAGACTTTGAAATTGTGCAACTTTACTGGAAGTCACGCGATTTCAAAGTCGGATCGGTGTGACCGGGGAAGGGGGACGGTTAAGGCGTCAGCAAACAGACATTTTGGACAATTTCATGCTCCCAACCTTGCGGGAGCAGTTTGGAGATGGCCTGTTCCAACAAGACTGCGTACTAGTGCACAAAGCAAGGTCCATAAAGACATGGATGAGCGAGTTTGGGGTGGAGGAACTTGACTGGCCTGCACAGAGTCCTGATCTTAACCCGATAGAACACCTTTGGGATGAAATAGAGAGGAGACTGCGAGCCAGGCCTTCTCGTCCAACAACAGTGCCTGACCTCAGAAATGCCCTTCTGGAAGAATGGTCAAACATTCCCATTGACACACAAGTCTTGTGGACAGCCTTCCCAGAAGAGTTGAAGTTGTTATAGCTGCAAAGGGTGGGTCACCTCAATATTGAACCCTACGGACGAAGACTGGGATGCCTGTTAAAGTTCATGTGCATGTAAAGGCAGGTGTCTCAATACTTTTGGCAATATAGCGTGTGTGTATACAGTGGCTATAAAAAGTCTACACACCCCTGTTAAAATGTCAGGTTTTTGTGATGTAATAAAATGAGACAAAGATAAATCATTTCAGATCTTTTTCCACCTTTAATGTAACCTATAAACTGTACAACTCAGTTGAACAACAACCGAAATCTTTTAGGTGGAGGGGAGTAAAAATAAAAAACTAAAATAATATGGTTGCATAAGTGTGCACACCCTTAAACTAATACGTTGTTGAAGCGCCTTTTGATTTGATTCCAGCACTCAGTCTTTTTGGGTAAGAGTCTATCAGCATGGCACATCTTGACTTGCCAATATTTGCCCACTCTTCCTTGCAAAAACACTCCAAATATGTCACATTGTGAGGGCATCTCCTGTGCACAACACTCTTCAGATGACCCCACAGATTCTCGATCGGATTCAGGTCTGGACTCTGGCTGGGCCATTCAAAAACTTTCATCTTCTTCTGGTGAAGCCATTCCATTGTTGATTTGGATGTATGGTTTAGGTCGTTGTCATGCTGAAAGATGAAGTTCCTCTTCATGTTCAGCTGTCTAGCAGAAGCCGGAAGGTTTTTTGCCAATATTGACTGGTATTTGGAACTGTTCATAATTCCCTCTACCTTGACTAAGGCCCCAGTTCCAGCTGAAGAAAAACAGCCCCAAAGCATGATGCTGCCACCACCATGCTTCACTGTGGGTATGGTGTTCTATTGGTGATGTGCAGTGTTGTTTTGCGCCAAACATATCTTTTGGAATTATGGCCAAAAAGTTCAACCTTGGTTTTATCAGACCAGAACACATTTTCCCACATGCTTTTGGGAGAATTCAGATGTGTTTTTACTAGATTTATCCGGGCCTGGATGTTTTTCTTTGTAAAAAAAAAAACTTCCGTCTTGCCACTCTACCCCATAGCCCAGATATATGAAGAATACAGGAGATTGTTGTCACATGTACCACACATCTAGTACTTGCCATATATTCCTGCAGCTCCTTTAATGTTGCTGTAGGCCTCTTAGCAGCCTCCCAGACCAGTTTTCTTCTCGTCTTTTCATCATTTTGGAGGGACGTCCAGTTCTTGGTAGTGTCACTGTTGCACCATCTTTTCTCCACTTGACTGTCTTCACTGTGTTCCATGGTATATCTTAGGGGTGGGCAACTGTGGCCCTCCAGCTGTTGGTGAACTTGAAAGTCCTATCATGCCTCTGCCTTTGGGAGTCATGCTTGTAACTGTCAGTTTTGCAATGCCTTATGGGACTCTTAGTTCTACAACAGCTGGAGGGCCACAGTTGCCCACCTCTGGTATATCTAATGCCTTAGAAATTCTTTAGTACCCTTCTCCTGACTGATACCTCTTAACAATGGGATCCCTCTGATGCTTTGGAAGCTCTCTGCGGACCATGGCTTTTGCTGTAGGATGCGACTAAGAAAATGTCAGGCAAAACCTACTAGAACAGCTGAACTATATTTGTGGTTAATCAGAGGCACTTTAAATGATGGCAGGTGTGTACTGACCCCTATTTAACATGATTTTGAATGTGAATGCTTAATTCTGAACATAGCTACATCCCCAGTTATAACAGGGTGTGCACACTTATGCAACAACATTATTTTAGATTTGTATGTTTACTCCCCCCCCCCCCCCCCATAAACGATTTCAGTTTGTTTTTCAATTGAGTTGTACAGTTTATAGGTCACATTAAATTAAAAGGTGGAAAAAGTTCTGAAATGTTTTATCTTCGTCTCAATTTTTTACATCATAAAAACCTGACATTTTAAGAGGGGCGTGTAGACTTTTTATATATATTGCAGTTAAAGTATAGTATAAGCTAGGATAGTTAATTAATATGCTAAAACCTCTTGGACACGGACACCCCTCTGCCATAGTACCATAGTGCATTTGCTATGTTACTGCCTTCAGGCTACCTCGCACCCCTTACCACGGTTTGGTCTGTTGACTTTCAATATATAATGCAAGCACTTCTGGTCAAACCTTTATGGTGAATTCAGATAAGTACTTGTCTATATGGAGACATACTTTGCCAACTGAGATATTCTTCTTCCTTATAACAAACATCGCTTCACAATTCTGGATAAACTGAATTACTATACCAGGTGGGCGGCCCGCTTTTCATCGGGAGCAATTATGGATGAGACGGTCATATCATTAAAAAGTCTTTACTGGCTGGCTATGCACAATATTATTGGTTAGCTACTGATATTCATTAATAGCTATACCTGCTGGACAGTATGCAACCATTATCCTTACTGGCATCCACTAACGTCTTTTACTGCTTTGTGTCATATATATATATGACACAAAAGATGTAAATATATATATCTTTTTGCTTGCTACTACTTATAGTCCATAACTACCACAACAATCTGGGATCACTGCATTTTGCTTGGCTTCTGCGAAACCGTCTTGTTGCTATTACAGTTTCTCACAGTGGATTTTATTCTACTCACTGAAAAAGAATTACCATATGCACTTTACCATCCACTGCCTGCATACTGAGGAGAGCCATTTGTGAGTGGCTTTGGAACATATGAATGAACTATATAGTCAGACAGCAGCAATGATGTTACAATATACAGTATGAGTAACTCAGGCATATTGGTATACTTAAGAAATGGCATGTTTTGAGAGATACGTGTGAAATACCAATACTAATGGAGTACCTCGTGGGACTGGCCTTGCCTGTAAGTGTTAACCACTTGCCCTCCTGAGGATTTACCCCCCTTAATGACCACGCCTCTTTTTGCTACTCGGCGCTGCACTAATTCAACTGATAATTGCGCAGTCATGCAATGCTGCACCCAAACGAAATTTACGTCCTTTTTTTCACACAAATAGAGCTTTCTTTCGGTGGTATTTGATCACCTGTGCACTTTTTATTTTTCACGCTATAAACAAAAAAAACCCAAAAATTTTGAAGAAATCTATATTTTTTACTTTCGGTTATAAAAAATATATAGTAAACTCAAAGTTGGTTATAAATTTAGGCCAAAATGTATTCTGCTCCATGTTTTTGGTAAAAAAAAATCCCAATAAGTGTATATTGATTGCTTTGTGTGAAAGTTATAGCGTCTACAAACTATGGTATAGATACTGCAATTTACACCATTTTTTTGCTATACAGCACTGCGCTAGTTTAACGGACAATTGCGCGGTCATGCAATACGGCACATAAATGAAATTCCCCACAAATTCCCTTTTTTCCCCACAAATTGAGCTTTCTTTCGGTGGTATTTGATCGCCTGTGCGGCTTTTATTTTTTGCACTATAAAAAAAAAAAAAAAGGCTGACAATTTTGAGGAAAAAAAAAAAATATTTTGGACTTTTTGCTATAAAACATGTCCAGTAAAAAAAAAAAAAAAAAAAAAAAAAAAAAAAAAAAAATCAAATTTAGTCATAAATTTCTGCCAAAATGCATTCTGCGACATGTCTTTGCTAAAAAAAAAAAAAAACAATACGTGTAAATTAATTGGTTTACGTGAAAGTTATAGCGTTTACAAATGGTGGGAAAGATACTGGGATTTTTAGGGTTTTTTTTATACTAATAATGGCGGCGATCAGCGAATTATGACGGCGATCAGTGACTTATGGCAGCGACCAGCGACTTATGGCGGGACTGCGGCGGACATTCTGACATTGGGGGGTACTGACATCCCCAAAAACACTAATACAGTGATCAGTGCAAAAAAAAAAAAAAAAAAACACTGACACTGTACTAATGGCAATGGGGAGGAAGGGGTTAACTTTATTTTGCAGGGAAGGGTTATAGGAGTGAGGGGAGTGTTTTACTAGGGGGCGGGGTGTGTACTGGGCGGGACAAGGCTGATCGAGAAAGAGAAACTGTTCTTTCTCGATCAGCTCATCCTCGAGCTGACAGAGAGGTGACAGACAGCACAGCTACTGCAGCTGTGCTCTCTGTCACCGTTTACCGCCGATCGCCGATCGCCAGGACATAGCCGCTAATGAGCGGCTGTGACCCGGCAACTGACATCTGCGGCGGTGATCCACAGGACAAATAGGGCGGCAGCGCGCCTCGCGCGCGCCCCCTATTTGTTTACAAAACACACGTTTTAAAACGTGGTTTTGCCTGTGAGTGCCGCCCTGCCACCGTATATGTACAGTGGCTGGGCAGCATGCGGTTTTAAAGCGTCTCCAAAGCCGCCATATAAGTCTATCACAAAGCTTGCCAACAGCAACTATGGCATTTGAGGGGCATTTATTGAGAGTCAGCTTCACTTTGTTTTGGAGGTATGAGATATCCTAGGAGGCACTGGGAAACCAACAAGTGAACCAGAAAGATGTCATCAGTAGTCACTTCCGGTTCCTGTGTACACAGTTTGGGAGTTTCTGGTACAGATGTCACATCTAGTGTTCAGTGTAGAGCAGCTGGAAGGTAAGCAGGGTCCAGACCCAAGCAGAGCAATTAGCAGACGGCACATGTTGTACGCAACATGGGACCGCTATAGTTGAAGGTGGGCGAGTACCAGAGCGTCAGTGGATCAGCAGAGCTAGGGGACCAGAGCAGGAGAAACTAGCAGATGTCACACTTGGTGAGCAGCGAAGAAGCTGGAGGGAGAAAGGACTGAGTGGGGGGAGAATCAGCAGAGTTGGGGCACCAGGATGGGAGAAACTAGAAGATGTCACATGTTGAGTGCAGCATGGGAGCAATATAGCGGGAGGAGAGCGGGGACTGGAGAGGGAGGAGAATCAGCAAACCAGAGGATCTGTAGAGCTGAGGGTTACTACCAAGGGATCAGCAGAGTTGGGGATTACTACTGAGTGGGAGATCAGCAGAGTTGAGGGTTACTGAGTTGGGAGATCAGCAGTGCTGGTGGTATTACTCAGTGGGGCATCAGAAAAGTTGAGGGTACCACTGAGTGGAGCATCAGAAGAGCTGGGGGTATTATTGAATGGAGCATCAGAAGAGCTGGGGGTACTGCTGAGTGGAGCATCAGAAGAGCTGGGGGTACTGCTGAGTGGAGCATCAGAAGAGCTGGGGGTACTGCTGAGTGGAGCATCAGAAGAGCTGGGGGTACTGCTGAGTGGAGCATCAGAAGAGCTGGGGGTACTGCTGAGTGGAGCATCAGAAGAGCTGGGGGTACTGCTGAGTGGAGCATCAGAAGAGCTGGGGGTACTGCTGAGTGGAGCATCAGAAGAGCGGGGGGTACTGCTGAGTGGAGCATCAGAAGAGCTGGGGGTACTGCTGAGTGGAGCATCAGAAGAGCTGGGGGTACTACTGAGTGGGACATCAAAAGAGCTGGGGGTACTACTGAGTGGGACATCAAAAGAGCTGGGGGTACTACTGAGTGGGACATCAAAAGAGCTGGAGGTACTACTGAGTGGGACATCACAAGAGCTGGGGGGGTACTACTGAGTGGGACATCACAAGAGCTGGGGGTACTACTGAGTGGGACATCAAAAGAGCTGGGGGTACTACTGAGTGGGACATCAAAAGAGCTGGAGGTACTACTGAGTGGGACATCACAAGAGCTGGGGGGGTACTACTGAGTGGGACATCACAAGAGCTGGAGGTACTACTGAGTGGAACATCACAAGAGCTGGGGGTACTACTGAGTGGGACATCAAAAGAGCTGGGGGTACTACTGAGTGGGGTATCACAAGAGCTGGGGGTATTACTGAGTGGGACATCACAAGAGCTGGAGGTACTACTAAGCAAGGGATCTGCTGAACAGGGGTACTAATGATATGGGGATATTACTGAATTAGGGGTTCTACTGAGCCCCTTTAAAACAAATAGAAATCAACACACACACATTTACCAAGCTTCTTAAAAGCTTCAAAAAAGCATCACAGAAGCACATCCAAAATGCATGTTGAAGCGGTAGGAGCTTTAATCTGTGTTAAGATTAAAGCAAGTGAAAGTGAGCCCTAAAGGGGACACTTGTTCTGTGGACAGCTGTCTAAGGCCTAGTTCAAACTGGCATTGAAAGCAGGCATTTGATGGGCGTTTTAACACTCCTCAAAAGTCTATGCAAATGATACTATGGACAGCACACAGTGCTGTTTACATTATCAAAACATGAAGCATTAGCCTCGTTTCTTAATGGAAGCATCATGTCGAGTCCGGAAGAGTTTGAAGCCTTTCAATGCCTCCCATTCAAGTCTATGGTGACGCTCCACAAGCTTGCTGGCAGGCGTACGCAGGGCGGTTTAAGAGCGGTTACAGCGCATTAATAACATTACAGTATATTATAGGCATTTGGGGTGCAGTTTTAATGCTTGTAAAATGCATCAAAACTGTGCATAGGGTGTTCGGGGAGCATTTTTAACCACTTGCCGCCCTGCCACTGTAGAAATACGGCGGCAGGGCGGCACGGGCAGGCAAAACCACATTTAAAACGTGTGTTTTGTAAACAGGTAGGGGGTGCGCGCAAGGCGCGCCGCCGCCCTGCTTGTCCCGCTGATCACAGCCGCGGATGTCAGTCGCCAGGTCACAGCTGGTCCTTACCGGCTATGACCCGGCGATCGGCGGCAATCAGTGACAGAGAGCAGGGCTGCAGTAGCTGTGCTTTCTGTCACTTCCCTGACAGCTCCAGGACACGCTGATCGGGACAGAAGAGTTTCTCTCTCCCGATCAGCGGTGTTCCCTGCAGTACACACCCCCGCCCCCTAGTAAAACACTCCCCTCACACAGTTAACCCTTTCCCTGAAAAATAAACTTAACCCCTTCCTCCCCAGTGCCATTAGTACAGTGTCAGCGTTTTTATTTTTGCACTGATCACTGTATTGGTATCACTGGGGATGTCAGTGACCCCAAGTCAGTAACCCCCAATGTCAGAATGTCCGCCGCAGTCCCGCCATAAATTGCTGATCGCCGCCATAAGTTGCTGATCGCCGCCATTATTAGTATAAAAAAAAAAAAACTAAAAATCCCAGTATATTTCCCGCCATTTGTAAACGCTATAACTTTCACGTAGATCAATTAATTTACACGTTTTGGGTTTTTTTTTTTTTTTTTTAGCAAAGACATGTCGCAGAATGCATTTTGGCAGAAATTTATGACTAAATTTGATTTTTAAATTTTTTTTTACTGGACATGTTTTATAGCAAAAAGTCCAAAATATTGTTTTTTTTCCTCAAAATTGTTAGCCTTTTTTTTTTATAGCGCAAAAAATAAAAACCGCACAGGCAATCAAATACCACCGAAAGAAAGCTCAATTTGTGGGGAAAAAAAGGATGTAAATTTCATTTATGTACCGTATTGCATGACCGTGCAATTGTCAGTTAAACTAGCGCAGCGCTGTATAGCAAAAAAATGGCGTAAATTGCAGTATCTATACCATAGTTTGTAGACGCTATAACTTCCACACAAAGCAATCAATATACACTTATTAGGATTTTTTTGTTACCAAAAACATGGAGCAGAATACATTTTGGCCTAAATTTATAACTAACTTTGAGTTTACTATATATTTTTTATAGCTCAAAGTAAAAAATATAGATTTCTTCAAATTTTTCGGCCTTTTTTTGTTTATAGCGTGAAAAATAAAAAGCGCACAGGTGATCAAATACCACCGAACGAAAGCTCAATTTGTGTGAAAAAAAGGACGTAAATTTTGTTTGGGTGCAGCATTGCATGACCGCGCAATTATCAGTTGAATTAGTGCAGCGCCGAGTAGCAAAAAGAGGCGTGGTCATTAAGGGGGGTAAATCCTCAGGAGGGCAAGTGGTTAAAGCTTGTAAAATGCCAATTTAATGTCCATACTAAAGCTATAGGAGTGTTTGTTAAGAGTTAGAAAATGAGTCAAGTGTGAACAAGATCTAAGAGGGGAGCTGCAGACTACTAACATGTGAGCGCACAGCCACTTCAACTGTTCTGCAATCCTAAAAAATGTGAACACGCCTCTCAACAAAGAAAAGGTCATTATTTTAACTTGTTCAACTAGACTGACCACAATATCCAGAAGAGCGGAAATCTCATAACCCTCCTGCTCTTATTCTAAATGTGTAAAGAACATCTGCCTGGAATTCAGGTTAATACACTGATTGGAAAATGAAAATCCGAGTACAAATACTGTCACTGCATTAAACACTTTGAATTACCCCGCCTTTCAACAATGCAGTTCTTTGATGCACACACCCTGAACCACAAGACCAGGATTAATGCCAATGATCAAAAAAGATGGTTGATCACACAATAATTAATCTAAATCTGGCCATACAGGATTCATCTTTTCATTCAAAATAGTGGGTGAAACAGAAAAAAGAAAATGAGCTTGTTCCCCATCCACACATTTGCTGTGGACAGAGGGATCCTTCCCACTGAGCCAGGGGCGGACTGACAACTCATGGGGCCCCCAGGCAATAGGGGATCATGGGGCCCCTGTGTCCTTCCCAAACTCAAAAAAGCTTATGAAAAAGGTACCAGGGGCATCTCATGGGGCCCCCTACTGACCCGGGCCCTCGGGCAGTGCCTGAGTTTCCAAACGGTCAGTCCGCCCCTGCACTGAGCTATTGTATTCTGACAGCAGAGCACATCCCTGCTGTCAGAATACAGCGATCAGTGTGGCCAGCCATAGCTGGCAGTGCCGATCGTATCACAAAGCAGGGAGTGTTCCCTGCCAACAGAACACAATGATTACTGTTAGCTGCTATAGCCGCTGGCAGTAATCACATGTGAAAAAAATCTGAGAGGCTGGTTGTACCCAAGCCTAATGATAAATCGACTTGGGTACAGCCAGCCAACCCATAGATGGATTGAATCTCGGCCGCCCCCTGCCAGGGGCGGATTGACAACTCATGGGGCCCCCCGGGCAATAGGAGATCATGGGGCCCCTGTGTCCTTGCCCAAACTCAAAAAAGCCTATGAAAAAGGTACCAGGGGCATCTCATGGGGCCCCCTACTAACCACGGGCCCTCAGGCAGTGCCCGAGTTTCCAAATGGTCAGTCTGCCCCTGCTCCCTGCTGAACCAGCCCAGATTTGTTCTATGGCCAGCTTTACCAGCGGATTCTACAGTGATATTTAGGGCTCTTGGAGACACTCATTATCATCAAACTGTCAGCTCTTGTGCTAACTTTGCAAGGCTGGATAGTCTTCTAGAAACTGGCAGTACATTTACTGTAAATCTACTATACACCACTTGCAGATTATTGCCTTACAATGAAACAAATGGTTTTAAATAGTTGAAGTTTGTGTCATTTGTTATCTGTAGGCACCGTTCAAATAAAGATTTAATGTTAGTCTTAGGCTACGTTCACACTAGCCTTGTTTTCAAGCGGCAGAGAGGCGTTTGGGAAGCGTTTTTACAGCTTCCCAACCGCCTCGGACAATTCTGCCCATTGCAGCACTTGGTGCTGTTCTAACAGGAGCGTTAGCGTCGCGTCGCGGCAAAACGGACGCCTCTGGTCGAGTCAGGAGGCGTTGAAGCCTCCTATTCTAGTCTATGGTGCCACTCCGCAAACGCCCGGCCGGCGTTTGCCACGCGGTTGCGGGGCGTTTGCGGAGCGGTAACAACATTCAAACTTCATTATAGGCGTTTGTGGGGCGTTTTTAAAGCTCGGCAAACGCCTAGCAACCGCCGCTGAACCGCGCATGCAGCGTTTGCCGAGCGTTAAAAAAAGCTCCGCAAACGCCGGACCAACGCTTGCCAAACGCTATAGGGGCGTTTGGCAAGAGTTGGTAAAACAGTCAAGTGTGAACGAGCCCTTACTATGTAGAAAAAGTAAAAAATGTCCATGGGGCGTACTTACATTTTCACAAAGACTACATGGCAGCAGCCCTTTTAGTTCTCTTATCTTAATGCTGAGGGAGAATGATAGATTCCCGTACTGGTAACTTAAAGAAGAACTTCACTCTCTCAATCAACACTGACTATGCTCAATCCTTAGGTTGCTAGCATTAGTAAATAGATAGGAAAGTATATCAGATTTACTTATTTTAAACTTGTTTTTACGTTTCTTCAGTTATTTCCTGGTTTCCATGTCTAGGCAAATGACATCATACATCCCAGGAGACTTCAGGAGGGAAGGAGGGGATTTCTTAGCTAAGCACACCTTCCTGCCTGCATGCATGCATGAGCTAAGGGCAGATGGATTCCATGAAGTAAATGCTACATGGATCATCTACCCTGATTCAATATGGACATGGCCAGAAATTATTATTATTATTATTATACAGTATTTATAAAGTGCCAATAGTTCGCTCAGCGCTGTACATTACAAAGGGGGACAGAACATGTGACAGAACAATACCAATACAATGCAAAACATGAGGGGATTGAGGGCCCTGCTCTTTCGAGCTTACAATCTAGGAGGGAGGGGATAGTGGCACAGGAGGAGATAGCTGTGGGGGATGGAGTGGTAGGAAGAGTGGAGGAGGTCGGCAAGTTAGCAGGGGGTGGGGTAGGCTTCCCTGAAGAGATGGGTTTTCAGGGTGCGCCTAAAGAAGAGGAGGGTAGGTGATAGTCTAATGGGTTGGAGGCAGGGAGTTCCAGCGGATGGGTGACACCCTGGAGAAGTCCTGGAGGCGGGCATGGGAGGAGGAGACCAGGGAACTAGAGAGAAGGAGGTCTTGTGAGGAGCGGAGTGTGCGTGTTGGGTGGTACTTGGATATTAGGTCAGTGATGTAGTTCGGGGCAGTATGGTGGACAGCTTTGTACATCAGTGTTAGGATTTTGAATTTGATCCGTTGCGCAATCGGAAGCCAGTGGAGGGATTGGCAGAGGGGGGTGGAGGACACTGAGTGGAGGCCAGTGGAGGGATTGGCAGAGGGGGGTGGCGGAAACGGAGCAGTTGGAAAGGTGAATGAGTCTGGCAGCCGTATTCAGGATGGACTGAAGCGGGGATAGCCAGCGGCGAGGCAGGCCAGTGAGGAGGGAGTTGCAGTAGTCCAGTCGTGATATGATGAGGGAGTGGATGAGCTGTTTAGTGGTTTCTGGGGTTAGGAACGTGCGGATTTTGGCGATGTTGTGGAGGTGGAGTCTGCATGAGTTTAAGAAATGCTAGGGAGTGTTTTTCAAAAAGGTTTCTCAGCAAAATAAAGCATGGAGACATGGATGGATGGCGGAGTTTGCTTTGAATATTAAAAATCAATTAAATATTGTTTTTTTTCTGTCGTGCTCAGGTGCAGCGTAATTCCACTTTAATACCAAGTGATCTAACCTGCTAAGGCTGGTAGTTGGAGAGAAGCTTTGTGTGAAGTGTGGTCTACATCACATTAGCACAAAGCTTTAACCGCTTCAGCGCCGCCCTATAGTAGAAATACTGCTACGGGCGGCACGAATGCACAAAATAATGTATATACAGTGAAGAAAATAAGTATTTGCTCCCCTGCTGATTTTGAATGTTTGCCCGTTCACAAAGAAATGATCGGTCTAAAAATCGAATGTTCGGTGTATTGTAACACAGAGACAGAATAGCAACAAAAAATTCAAAATAAATGCATGTCTAACAAATTATGCACTGATTTGCATGTTTTAAGAGGGAAATAAGTATTTGATCCCCTTCACAAAACATAACTTAGTATCTGGTGGCAAATCCCTTGTTGGCAATCACAGAGGGCAGACGTTTCCTGTAGTTGGCCCCCAGGTTCGCACACATCTCAGGAGGGATTTTGGCCCACTCCTCTTGGCAGATCCTCTCCAAGTCGTTAAGGATTGGTGACTGACGTTTGGCAACTCGAATGTTCAGCTCACTCCACAGATTTTCAATCGGATGAAGGTCTGGAGACTGGCTAGGCCACTCCAGGACCTTAATGTGCTTCTTCTTGAGCCACTCCTTTGTTGCCTTGGCCGTGTGTTTTGAGTCATTGTCATGCTGGAACACCCATCCACAACCCATTTTCAATGCCCTGGCTGAGGGAAGAAGGTTCTCACCCAAGATTTGATGGTACATTTCCCCGTCCATCGTCCCTTTGATGCGATGCTGTTGTCCTGTCCCCTTAGCAGAAAAACACCCCCAAAGCAGAATGTTTCCACCACCATGTTTGACAGTTGGGATGGTGTTCTTGGGGTCATAGGCAGCATTCCTCCTCCTCCAAACACGGCGAGTTGAGTTGATGCCAAAGAGCTCGATTTTGGTCTCATCTGACCACGCTTCCCACCAGCCCTCCTCTGCATCATTCAGATGTTCAGTGGCAGACTTCAGACGGCCTGGACATGTGCTTTCTTGAGCAGAGGGACCTTACGGGCACTGCAGGATTTCAGTCCTTGTCGGCGTAGTGTGTTACCAATTGTTTTCTTGGTGACTGTGGTCCCAGCTGCCTGGAGATCATTGACAAGATCCTCACGTGTAGTTCTGGGATGATTCCTCACTGTTCTCATGATCATTGACACTCCACGAGGGGAGATCTTGCACGGTTCACCAGACCTAGGGAGACTGACACTTGTTTTGTGTTTCTTCCATTTGTGAATGATTGCACCAACTGTTGTCACCTTCTCACCAAGCTGCTTGGCACTAATTTGGAAGCCCAGTCCAGCCTTGTGTAGGTCTACAATCTTGTCCCTGACATCCTTGGACAGCTCTTTGGTCTTTGCCATGGTGGAGAGTTTGGAATCTGATCGTTTGATTGCTCCTGTGGACAGGTGTCTATTATACAGGCAACAAAATGAGATTAGCAGCACTCCCTTTAAGAGACTGCTTCTAATCTCAGCTTGTTACCTGTATGAAAGCCACCTGGTAGCCAGAAATCCTGCTGAATGATAGGGGATCAAATTCTTATTTCCCTCATGAACATGCAAATCAGCGCATCATTTGTTAGACATGCATTTCTTTTGAATTTTTTGTTGCTATTCTGTCTCTCAGTGTTACAATACACCGAACATTCGATTTTTAGACTGATCATTAATTTGTGAGTGGGCAAACATTCAAAATGACCAGGGGATCAAATACTTATTTCCTTCACTGTATACGTGATTTTCGCAGTTCCGGGTAGAGGGTGCGCGCGCGCCCTACCTGCGCAGCCATTCGCAGCCTAGGCTGTCTATCACTGGGTCCCAACCGGACATTTCCCGCTGGCACCCAGTGATCTCTGACAGGGGAGAGAACTGTATGTAAATGATACAGATCTCACCCGTGAGCTCCAGCAGAGCCATACAAAGCAGTGCTTACACTGAAACACACACACAGCCCCCATAGTAAAACAGCACACAGTTAAATATTGTTGTTTTTTTTCTTTATAGCGCAATTAATTAAAAATGCACAGGCGATCAAACACCACCGAAAGAAAGCTCTATTCGTGGGAAAAAAAATTTAATTTAATTTGGGTGCAGCTTTACATGATCGCAGGATTTTCAGTTAACCTCCCTGGCGGTATTCCCGAGTGTAGCTCGGGGTAGAGTTTCAGTACCAAAAGTGGTAACCCCGAGCTACACTCGGGCTTACCATGCGGCGCTGCTCAGGGATTCCCTGCAGAGCTTACCTTGTCCTTCACTCCCGCGATGTGTCCCCTGCAGTGTCCCCGGCCATCTCTTCCGGCCGATGCCAGCATCCGGCTTCTGTGTTCCGGTCCCTGTGACGTCGGGACGTACGGGTGCCGCCGCCGCCGCCGGCGGGAAATTTGAAAATTTTAAAAAATGTCATTTTTTTCCAAACAAATTGTACATAGTAAAACATTGCTGTTTCAACCCATTTCACATACATTTTGTCCCGAGTGCTTTGTCCGGCGCCCTGCCTGCATTTTGTCTGTTCTTTCTGCCTGGAAACTGAGAAAAGTCCATGGCGTCCAAAAAGTGTCCCTTTAGGTCAAAAGTGGTTTTAGACCGGCTAGAGAACAGCGATAGTAAATCAGAACCACTTGCAGAATTGAGTGATAATGATTTGTGGGGGAAATTTGTCAGACACTGAAACCGATTTTGCGACTTTGCTCAGTGATGGGCGAACTTGGCGCTATATCAGTGTTTTCGGTTTGATTATATTATTGAATTAAATGTATTATTATTATATTATTATTTTTTATGTTTATTTATTAAATTATAATTTATGATTTCGTGTTACAAATATTATCCTACCCGGGTTGTTTACTAGACTCTTGTTCGGACAGATTTCAGTGAGTTATTCCTAAAAATTACAGCCTACAATAAAAAAACTACATATTTCCATGCAAAATAATGGTACCGCTTTCAGCACCAAAAATCTGAAATAATCCTACTGCTAGGGAGGTTAAAGTAATGCAGCGCCGTATCGCAATAAATGACCTGGTCAGGAAGAGGGGGGGCAGGGGGTAAATCCTCTGGATGGCAATAGCAAACATATAGTTCCTGTATATTAAAGAGAAAACCTGGAAAGGATTCACAGTTGGCCCAATCTCTACACATATGACAGTGTTTAGACTTTTTTTTGAAAACGTGTGTCACACGAAACGCGTCAGGAAGGTGCCCCCCAACTGTCTGGACTTACTACATAGCTGCCTATGGTTCCTGCATTTGAATTTTTGACGAGAGATAAGATGACATCATCCTCTTCAGTGGCTTCCTTTGCAGAGTACCAGGAGTAGGTCTTAATTACTCCATGCTCCATGTGCTGAGACATCTGGTTAGTGCAAGCTATTTCCAGTTCTTTACCACAAGAGTCACGAACTTTCTCCTGGTTTCTCAACCTTGGATGCACCACAGAAGTCACTAGTTTAATATGTTTAATGCTTTATTTTAATCATAAATTATGGTTTAATTTATGCGATCAAGATAATATCTAGCATATGAGCGCTGCATACTTTTATGGTCAATGTAGGGGAGTGATGTTTAAAAGCTGGGTGAAGCCATCATGAAGCTCAGGGAAAGTGAAGCTTGCTGGCTAGGATGTGCTGGCATGCATTTAGTCTGATAGGTAACATCCTACTGACCCAATGATGAAAGCACTGTGTTGGGTGTGGGATATAATGGGTGAAAATAGGTGTACGGTACAGTGTTTCAAGTGTATAGGGATGAATGAGGGATGAATGGTGGACGATCATCCCCCCTACCATGTGTTGTGCATGACACACTCCTGACTATCCCATTCTGTAGACTGTGCAGTACATTACATACTCCACACAGATCTAGGTTTGCTCTGTGGTTTAAACTCCATACTGCTATTCATCAAAGTACTGTCATACTAATAGCTTGAAGTTTTTCTTAAGCGGACCTTTCAATTCCAAACCAATCCAAAAACTGTAGCTGCTGACTTTTAATAAACACACACTTACCGTATTTTTCGCCGTATAAGACGCACTTTTTCTTCCCCAAAACTGTGGGGAAAATGTCAGTGCGTCTTATAAGGCGAAAATGGAGCGACCGGTCCGGTATTTCCACCGCAGCCGTGTCAGAATACCGGGCCGGCCGCTCAGCTCTGCAGCGGGACCTTACCTGTTCCTCTATCCAGCGGCGTGCTGTCTTCCCGGCTTCTGTAGTGTGGGCGCTGGGCATGACAGCCGGGTGCCAAGTGCGCATGCGCAAGAAGCGGTGCTTTCTGTGAATGGTAAGGCGGTACCTGGGACACATGACAGATCCCAGAAGCCGCCGGACCAATCACAAAGCGCAAGTGCTTCTCGCTCATGCGCACTGGGCACCCGGCTGTCATGCCAAGCGCCGACACTACAGAAGCCGGGAAGACAGCGCGTGGCTGGATCGAGGAACAGGTAAGATCAAACAAAAACTCTGCGGAAGTAAGAGCGGGTACCTGTCAAATTCAGGTACCCGCTCCCATCCCTCCCCAAAGGTCAGCAGTCATCCCCTGTGCTGTCCGCAGTCTCTGGTCATCCCTGTGCTGTCCGCAGTCTCTGGTCATCCCTGTGCTGTCCGCAGTCTCTGGTCATCCCTGTGCTGTCCGCAGTCTCTGGTCATCCCTGCGCTGTCCGCAGTCTCTGGTCATCCCTGTGCTGTCCGCAGTCTCTGGTCATCCCTGTGCTGTGTCTGCAGTCCATTAGTTCAGAATTTTTTTTTCCTGTTTTCTGCCTCTAAAACCTAGGTGCGTCTTATGGTCAGGTGTGTCTTATACGGCGAAAAATACGGTACCTGTCCCAGAGTCCAGCAATGTTCTCATCCGTGCCGTCCCTTCTCCCCTGTTCTCCTCCACGGCCCCGGCATCTCAACTGTGAGCACTAGGCTGTGACAGGATGCAGCTTCACAGCCTGGTGCCCACTGCGCATGTGCGAGTCGTACTGCGCCTTCTACTTGGTCTGGCAGTCTCCTGGGACCTGTGAAAGTTCCCAGGAGACTGCAGAAAGAGAGGGCGGAGCTTCCGTCTGCCATGGAAAACGAGCCGGAAGTGGGACAGGGTACCTGTCACCAAAAAGGCACCAAATATGGCAGTGGAGGGCGGAGGAGGTAAATTAGCGGAGCTTCCACTTTTGAGAGGAACTCTGCTTTAACATCCTCAAGGCATATGGAAAATAAAATATTTATTTTCTTCCACTTCCTAGTATTAAAGCGGAACTAAATTCTCTCATTCAATAATAACTAGTTTTAATCCTCACCCTGATACCATTAGTAAATAGACAGGACAGTATATTATATTTTATTGTTTTAAAAACTTTTTTTTTTTTAAATTACATTTTTTCCTGATTTCTCACCTAGGTGATGTCCTATACCCCAGAAGTCATCATGCCATTTTTTTCCCCCATCTGGAGATGGGGAGGAGGGTTTTTTCAGCTAAGTACGCCCTCCTAACTGTATGTCTGAGCTAAGGGCAGATGGATTCAGGAAGAACCTGCTACATTACTTGAGATTGTCATCGCTAGAAATGCTAGGGGGTGTTTTAAGGTGATTCCTGGACAAAATGAAGCATGGAGACAAGGGTGGATGGGTGAGTTTGCTTTGAATATGAAAAATGAACTAAACAGTGTTTTCAGTTTGCAGTGTTCACATACAGTTTATTTCCGCTTTGCCTAAAAGTGGTCCAAAAGGCTCAAGGTTTTTACCTTTCTACATTCAAGCGCACCGCAGAGACAGCATCTTGTCTCCACCATTACTCATCTTTACAGTGGGGAAAATAATTATTTGATCCCCTGCAGATTTTGTACGTTTGCCCACTTACAAAGAAATGAAAGCTCTATAATTTTTATCATAGGTGTATTTTAAATGATAGAGACAGAATATCAACCAAAAATCCAGAAAAAAAAAACAAGATGCAAATGTTGCCATTCAGCGAGTAAAAAAAGTATTTGATCCCCTACCAACCAACAATAATTCTGGTTCCCAAACTGGCTATGCGCTCATGTGGTACACAGATCAGTCCTGTCAATTTAGGCACCTAAAAGACACCTGTCCACACAATCTCTTTCTTCCATTCAAACCTGGGCAAGACCAAAGAGCTGTCAAAGGATGTCAGGGACAAGATTGTAGACCTGCACACGGCTGGAATGGGCTACAAGACAATCAGCAAAAAGCTTGGTGAGAAAAAGACAACTGTTGGAGCAATTATTTGCAAATGGGAGAAATACATAATAGCCATCAATTGCATTCGGTCTGGAGCTCCATGCAAGATTTCACCTAGTGAGGCAAGGATGATCATGAGAAAAGTGAGGGATCAGCACAGAACCACACGGGAGGAGCTTGTGATTGATCTCAAGGCAGTTGGGACCACAGTCCCCAAAGAAACCATTGGTAACACAACACACCGCCATGGGCTGAAATTCTGTAGCGCCCGCAAGGTCCCTTTCTTCAAGAAGGCACATGTACCGCCGCATCTGAAGTTTGCCAATGGACATCTAAACGATTCAGAGAAGCATTGGGAGAAAGTGCTGTGGTCAGATGAGACCAAAATTGAGTTCTTTGGCATTAACTCGACTCGTTGTGTTTGGAGGAAAAAAAATGCTGACTATGACCCCAAGAACACGATCCCTACAGTTAAGCACGGAGGTAGAAACATTATGCTTTGGGGCTGTTTCTCTGCTAAAGGTAAAGGGCTGACTTTGCCGCATTGAGGGGCCAATGGATGGGACCATGCCTTGTAAAATCTTGGATGAGAACCTTCTTCCTTCAGTCAGAACACTGAAGATGGGTCTTCCAGCAGGACTGGCTCAAGAAGAAGCACATCAAGGTCATGGAGTGGTCTAGCCAGTCTCCAGACCTTAATCCTACAGAAAATGTATGGAGGGAGCTGAAACTCAGAGTTGCCAAGCAACAGACAAGAAACCTTAGGGATTTAGAGAAGATCTGTAAAGAAGAGTGGACCAAAATCCCTCCTGAGATGTGTGCAAACCTAGTAACCAACTACAAGAAATGTCTTACCTCTGTGCTTGCCAACAAGGGTTTCTCCACCAAGTACTAAGTCGTGTTGTGCTTGGGGATAAAATACTTATTTTACTCACTGAACTGCAACTCAATTTATTACATTTCTATCGTGTTTTTTTCTGGATTTTTGGTTGATATTCTGTCTCTACCATTTAAAATACACCTATGATAAAAAATTATAGACCCTTCTTTGTAAGTAGGCAAACTTACAAAATCTGCAGGGGATCAAATAATTATTTTTCCCACTGTATATATAAAGTATATGAATCGATATTGGTATTTCCACATATGTGTCTCTTGAATGCATGAAGGTAAAAAAACTCCTTTGTGCAGCGCTCCCGACAGCCCCCCCCCTCATCCATACCTGAGCCTCCTCTGTTCCAGCGATCTTCTCGACAGTCTCTGCTGACCAGGGACTCTTCCTCCTCATTCGCTGAGAAAGCAACGGGAGCCCATTGGCTCCCACTGTTGTCAATCACAGCCAGCGAGCCAATGAGGAACGAGCTGGTGGTGGGGCCGAGCCGCAGCTTTATGTTTCTTATGAACTCATAGCGCAGCAGCTCAGGGACGAGCTTGCAGAGTTGCCCCCTGGCTGAGCGGCTTTCCCTGGCAGCACTGCTCAAGGAAGAGGAGCCAGGAGCGCCGAAGGGGACCCAAAAAGAAGAGGATCGAGGCTCCTCTGTGCAAAAATCACTGCACAGAGAAGGTAAGTATAGACATGTTTGCTATTTTAGGAAAAAAAAAAAAAAAAAACAAGCTTTAGTGTCACTTTTATTCCTATACAATGCCAATATTATAATTATAGTATACTTCATATATAATGCCATATACATACACAAATCAGACTATCAGAGGTACAAATGTCAATACAAATACCCAATAAAATCATTCATGTTTACTCCAATGTGATTAAATTTTTCACTTGAAAACATATAAGGCTGGTAAGTAAATCCTTTTAATCACACTATCCTCACTATATCCTTCCCACCATGCAATCCATTACAAATAAATCTCAGATCTCATATGGGTCAGGTTTTCTTCAGGATGAGCAGTGGTGGGGAAAAGGTGATATTTCCATGCATTTCATGGTCATATATAGCCACTTCATCAGGGAATCAATAAGTTAACTTATAAAGCTACATCCTCTTTGTCTCCTTCTGACACAGCTGAATATGACCACAAAAAAACACAGAGACATCACCTTGTCACCACCATTGCTCATATATATATATATATATATATATACAAAAAAAATATGAGCAATGGTGGTGACAAGGTGATGTCTCTGCGGTTTTTTGTGGTCATATTCAGCTGTGTCAGAAGGAGACAAAGAGGATGTAGCTATATATATATATATATATATATTATATGAATTGATATTAGTATTTCTACATACCTGTATATCTTTCGCACTGACCATATAGTCAGTGCCTTACAACTCCCCTCTGGGAAGGCTTTGTCACCAGCGCCTTCCAATGAGATATAATGTTCAAATACAAGCTACAGAAGATGCGGACTACCAATTCAATTTTTTTTTTTTTAAATATTGTAGATTTCCAAGACCAAGTGTTGGACCAATTGTTATGATGGTGAAATAAGATGAAATAAGCAAGTTAGTATAAGTAACATTTTTTGGCTTTCCTGCAGAGATTTTACTAGTGTTGTCAGATTTGTTAAAGTGGTTCTAAAGGCTGAAGGTTTTTTACCTTCATACTTTCTATGCATGGAAAAATACCTTCAGTTTGCAGCCCCCCCCCCCCCCCCCAATACTCACCCAAGCCCAATCTCATTCCAGCAATGTGCTCGAGAGCCTCAACTCTACCGGGTCTCTCCCTCCTCATTGGCTAAGACACAGCAGCGGGTCCCACTGACATACAGATGTGGCTCAAATGTGAGCAGCTTGCTCACTCAGCAAGGGGGAGGGGCCAGGAGCATCACCGGGGGACCTGAGGAGGATCAGGGGAGCTCTGTTCACAGAGCAGGTAAGTGTTTATTATTTTAAATTAAAAAAACAAAATCAAGCCTTTGATATCACTTTAAGGGAAAGGATGGGGGGGTTAACTTTAACACTGGGACCTCCAAATTCAACCCCATTCAATGACTGGGCACACTTTTTCTTGTGGTGTCACAGCTGCATCTTCTCTGATTAACAGCCCGCATCATTTTTTGGCCATAGGGTGTTCAGTGATGGTGCAATTCCTGCATATTCACAATGAAAATGCTGCATCCTGACACTTAGCTCCAGTCCTTGGCAACTTACAGAAGACTAACAGTGTACACTGCACTGTGCATATGCCACAGGCAGTGTAAAAGATAACAAAAAACGATTATAAAAATAGTACGGAGCTTTTATTGGTAGACGAAATGAACAGAATCTACCAAAAAGCTCTGCCTGCTACCAATTTTTCTCTTGCTTCATTCCCAGGGAAAAGCCAAACTTTTGAACTGACAACTGTGGGAACATGAACTGAGGGGAACACTTGTTTGGGCGACAATGATCTAAGAGAGGTTTTTATCACTTTAAACAGATTTCCTCTCACTTTCTGTTGTATCTACAATACAAGAAGGGAAATGCCCCAAAAGGTAACAGATGGTAAGAAATGGTTGGAACTATACTTCTACAGTATGGATTCTAGGAGTACAGCTCCATTCGAGTCTATGGATAGCTCTGAAGCAGATTCCTGTACTTAGGGCATAAAAACCATGGGATGCCTCCACCTTTACAGATAGATAAGTCAGCATCAGGGTGGAGTTTTGCTAGGTTTAATTAGCTAAGGGGACGGTCTATAACAATCCATGTGCATGAATCTTAAAACCCCTTTTCACACGGCTGTTCCGATCTGTCTGCCTATAAGTTTTTTTTAGATGGATCTGATCAGACCCTCACCCCTATGGACTGGTGGGTGCAAATGGACTTGTGTCAGTTTACACC
This sequence comes from Staurois parvus, assembly GCF_062004578.1. Classification (NCBI taxonomy): domain Eukaryota; kingdom Metazoa; phylum Chordata; class Amphibia; order Anura; family Ranidae; genus Staurois; species Staurois parvus. The sequence continues at coordinate 3,641 of NW_028318084.1, read as the reverse complement.
ACTTTTTTTTTTTTTTTTTTTTAAACAAAAAACAAAGGGGAAGGTGATCTGTCCTGCTCCATCTATGCAGATCGAAGGTAGCTGGATGTAAAAAGCGGAGCATGCTGTTTGTACATGCTCTACAGAAACTGAAGAGACACTGACCTGTCATCTGCCTGCTCTGATCAGCACTGGATCAGTGGACACATCCCGTGCGGATCAAAATTGTGTGAAAGGGACCGAAGGCTACATTTGCTTGGCTATTTTGCCACGATGCGAATGGCAGAGGAAGGAATCTGCTTGTTCCTGCTACTGTGTTTGACAGGTGTGAGCGGCTAGCTGCGACTGCTAATCCTGTTAGCAGGTTGTTGACACCCGCAGCTATTTAACCACCTCCCGCCCGCCATATAGTCCAATGACGGGCGCAAGGTGGTTCTCTTATTCTGGGAGGATGTCATATGACGTCCTCCCATTCTCACCGCGCATGCGTGGCTCAGGGAGCGCGCACCATGGCGATCGGCGGTGCGCTGTGTCCCTCAGACACAGCGGATCACCGATCACGGAAAGAGCCGAAGATGTCGGCTCGGTCATGTGATCAGCTGTGTGCAATCACAGCTGATCACATGTAAAAAGGGAAATGCCGGTTATCAGCATTTCTCTCCTCTTGAGCTGTCACGCTGACAGAGGAGAGCCGGTAATCTGCTTTCTGCGGAGGGGACATGTACACTGATTATCAAGGCACTGATGATCAGTGTGCCCTGATGATCAGTGTAGCCCCAGCAGTGCCACCTGTCAGTGTCCATCAGTGCCTCGTGCCAGTGCCCATCAGTGCCACATCAATGCCGCATATCAGTGCATACCAGTGCACATCAATGCCACATATCAGTGCCCATCTGAGCTGCCTTTCAGTGTCACCCATCAATACCAGTCAGTGCCACCTATCAATGCCAATCAGTGCCACCTATCAGTGCTGCCAATAAGTGCCAGTCAGTGCCGCCCATCAGTGCCGCCCATCAGTGCCAGTCAGTGACACCCATCAGTGCCAGTCAGTGACAGCCATCAGTGCCGCCTATCAGTGCTGCCATTCAATGCCCATCACTACAGCCTCATTAGCGCACATCAGTGAAGGAGAAAAATCACTTATTTACAAAATTGTATTACAGAAACTAAGAAAAAAAATTTTTTTTCCAAAATTTTCAGTGGTTTTTGGTTTAAGAAAAAATAAAAATCCCCGAGGTGATTAAATACCACCAAAAAAAAACTGTCACAAAAAAATGATAAAAATTTCATATGGGTACAGTGTTGCATGACCGCGCAATTGTCAAAGTGTGACATTGCTGAAAGCTGGAAATTGGCCTGGGCAGGAAGGGGGTAGACGTGCCCGGTAGGAAGGAAGGGGGTAGAAGTGCCCGGGAAGACAGGAAGGGGGTAGAAGTGCCCGGGGGGCAGGAAGGGGGTAGAAGTGCCCGGTAGGCAGGAAGGGGGTAGAAGTGCCCGGTAGGCAGGAAGGGGGTAGACGTGCCCGGTAGGCAGGAAGGGGGTAGACGTGCCCTGTAGGCAGGAAGGGGGTAGACGTGCCCTGTAGGCAGGAAGGGGGTAGAAGTGCCCGGTAGGCAGGAAGGGGGTAGAATTGCCCGGTAGGCAGGAAGGGGGTAGAAGTGCCCAGTAGGCAGGAAGGGGGTAGAAGTGCCCGGTAGGCAGGAAGGGGGTAGAAGTGCCCGGTAGGCAGGAAGGGGGTAGAAGTGCCCGGTAGGCAGGAAGGGGGTAGAAGTGCCCGGTAGGCAGGAAGGGGGTAGAAGTGCCCTGTAGGCAGGAAGGGGGTAGAAGTGCCCTGTAGGCAGGAAGGGGGTAGAAGTGCCCGGTAGGCAGGAAGGGGGTAGAAGTGCCCGGTAGGCAGGAAGGGGGTAGAAGTGCCCTGTAGGCAGGAAGGGGGTAGAAGTGCCCTGTAGGCAGGAAGGGGGTAGAAGTGCCCTGTAGGCAGGAAGGGGGTAGAAGTGCCCGGTAGGCAGAAAGGGGGTAGAAGTGCCCGGTAGGCAGGAAGGGGGTAGAAGTGCCCGGTAGGCAGGAAGGGGGTAGAAGTGCCTGGTAGGCAGGGAGGGGGTAGAAGTGCCCTGTAGGCAGGAAGGGGGTAGAAGTGCCTCGTAGGCTAGCAGTTAAACAGCCAGCAATTACCTGCGGCAATCGCTGATGGGGCCCTTGGGCTTGAAAGCCGCAGCTAGTCGCTCACACCTGTCAAACGGCAGCGGGAATGAGCAGATGCCTGCCACTACCATGGGCACCGTAGCAAAACACCAGTGCAAATGTAGCCTAAGGGCTCGTTCACACTTGACTGTTTTACCAACTCTTGCCAAACGCCCCTATAGCGTTTGGCAAGCGTCGGTCCGGCGTTTGCGGAGCGTTTTTTTAACGCTCCGCAAACGTCGCATGCGCTGTTCAGCGGCGGTTGCTAGGCGCTTGCCGAGTGTTAAAAACGCTCCACAAACACCTATAATGAAGTTTGAATGTTGTTACCGCTCCGCAAATGCGTCGCAACCGCACACGCCGGGCGTTTGCGGAGCGGCACCATAGACTAGAACAGGAGGCTTCAATGCCTCCTGACTCGACCAGAGGCGTCTGTTTCGCCGCGACATTAACGCTCCCGTTAGAACAGCACCATGTGCTGCAATGGGCAGAATTGTCCGAGGCGTTTGGGAATCGGTAAAACGCTTCCCAAACGCCTCTCTGCCGCCTGCACACAACACTAGTGTGAACGTAGCCTAAACTTGCCAACACGTCAGTTCCTAGAGGTAGGTCCCTATTCTTGCCTACAAGGACATAGTCCTGGCGGAGGAAGGTGGGTGATGTCCTACCTGTGGCTGTGGCTGATGTCCTACCTGTGGCTGATGTCCTACCTCTGGCTGATGTCCTACCTCTGGCTGACGTCCTACCTCTGGCTGACGTCCTACCTCTGGCTGACGTCCTACCTCTGGCTGTGGGTGACGTCCTACCTCTGGCTGTGGGTGACGTCCTACCTCTGGCTGTGGGTGACGTCCTACCTCTGGCTGTGGGTGACGTCCTACCTCTGGCTGTGGGTGACGTCCTACCTCTGGCTGTGGGTGACGTCCTACCTCTGGCTGTGGGTGACGTCCTACCTGTGGCTGTGGGTGACGTCCTACCTGTGGCTGTGGGTGATGTCCTACCTGTTGCTGTGGGTGACGTCCTACCTGTTGCTGTGGGTGATGTCCTACCTGTTGCTGTGGGTGACGTCCTACCTGTTGCTGTGGGTGACGTCCTACCTGTTGCTGTGGGTGACGTCCTACCTGTTGCTGTGGGTGACGTCCTACCTGTTGCTGTGGGTGATGTCCTACCTGTTGCTGTGGGTGAGGTCCTACCTGTTGCTGTGGGCTCAGAGTGCTCCTCACAGGGGACTGCTCCTCACTAATCTTCTGCTTTAGTTTCTTAAACATGTTGTCACGATGAGCTCTCCGAGGCCTGTCAGGACTCCCAGCAGGGACGAGCTATAAGAGAGGATGACAGAAGATGGACACATCACATCAGCCCGAATGACAATCACCTCACCGGAAATACCAACACAAATCACACAGCCAATCACTCCACAGACATAACAACTAACCCGTCCGCTATCTCCTATATTCCCAACCAGAACACATTGCGCTGTAATC